>NC_054881.1:512735-807735 GCF_018320785.1 Cheilinus undulatus
GGAATATATGAGAGATTAACGGAGGAAAACCGGGGAAAAATACGGGAAATTATCGGGGAATATATGTGAGATTAACGGAAGAAAACCGGGGAAAAATAGGAGAGCTTACCGGGGAATGTATGAGAGATTAACGGAAGAAAACTGGGGAAAAATATGAGAGATTACCGGGGAATGTATGAGAGATTAACGGAAGAAAACTGGGGGAAAATACGGGAAATTATCTGGAAATATATGAGAGATTACCGGAGGAAAACTGGGGAAAAATATGAGAGATTACCGGGGAATGTATGAGAGATTAACGGAAGAAAACCGGGGGAAAATACGGGAAATTATCGGGGAATATATGAGAGATTAACGGAGGAAAACCGGGGAAATTACGGGAAATTATCAGGGAATATATGAGAGATTAACGGAGGAAAACTGGGGAAAAATACGGGAAATTATCAGGGAATATATGAGAGATTAACGGAGGAAAACCGGGGAAAAATACGGGAAATTATCGGGGAATATATGAGAGATTAACGGAGGAAAACTGGGGAAATTACGGGAAATTATCTGGGAATATATGAGTGATTAACAGAGGAAAACCGGGGATATTACGGGAAATTATCAGGGAATGTATGAGAGATTAACGGAGGAAAACCGGGGAAAAATACAGGAAATTATCGGGGAATATATAAGAGATTAACGGAGGAAAACTGGGGAAAAATATGAGAGATTACCAGGGAAATATATAAGAGATTAACGGAGGAAAACCGGGGAAATTACGGGAGATTATCTGGGAATATATGAGTGATTAACAGAGGAAAACCGGGGAAATTACGGGAAATTATCGGGGAATGTATGAGAGATTAACGGAGGAAAACCGGGGAAAAATACGGGAAATTATCGGGGAATGTATGAGAGATTAACAGAGGAAAACCGGGGAAAAATACGGGAAATTATCGGGAAATATATAAGAGATTAACGGAGGAAAACCGGGGAAAAATACGGGAAATTATCAGGGAATGTATGAGAGATTAACGGAGGAAAATCGGGGAAAAATACGGGAAATTATTGGGAAATATATGTGAGATTAACGGAGGAAAACCGGGGAAAAATACGGGAAATTATCAGGGAATGTATGAGAGATTAACGGAGGAAAACCGGGGAAAAATACGGGAAATTATCTGGAAATATATGAGAGATTAACAGAGGAAAACCGGGGGAAAATACGGGAAATTATCGGGGAAAAATGTGTGAGATTTACGTAGAAATATATGAGAGATTAACAGGAGAAACCGTAGAACCGTATTGGAGATTAACAGGGAAATAATGGAGAAAAACAGCCAGATTAACGGGGAAAATCAGGGATAAATTTTGATTGATTAATATGGAAAATAACTGATGAATATGAGATATTTTAGTTTCAGTATTAGGGTAAATAAACCTGAGAGAGAGCAGTGGGAAGATATCAGAGAAAAGGTCAGATTAAATGGAAATATAGCGATATATTAACACAGGCTGAATATCTGAGAGACAGAGTGATATTAAGGTAGAAATGGGGTCAAAACCAGTTAGAGGGTGAGTGGTGAACCAGTGAAGGACTGGGAGATGGCTCCATGAAACCATTAAACTCTAAAATCCTGAAGATTAAAGAAACTAATGATCAGCCTGGCTCTGAGCTCTGAGCTCAAGATTAATCCTGTTTAACAGTCTGGTGACAGGATGGAGTTAATCAGAGTTAATCAGAGTTAATCTAATCAGGGACTGATCAGGTTATTGATCACATGGTCATAGTAAATGAAGGACTCAGGTGTGTGTGTGTCGCCCCCTGCAGGTAAGAACCGTCGTCTGAAGCAGGCCAAAGAGGAAGCTCAGGCTGAGATCGAACAATACCGACTCCAGAGAGAGAAAGAGTTCAAGACCAAGGAGGCGGCCGTACGTACACACAACTGTTACACAACTACACACAACTACACAACACCAACTATACAACTACAACTACACACAACCACAGTCACTGACGAAAGTATTGGCACCCCTGGAATTATTCCAGAAAATTCATCATTTCTCCCAGAAACTGTTTCAGTCACAAATGTTTTTGGTATACATGTGTTTATTTCCTTTATGTTCATTGGAACAACACAAAAAAAAAACAGACAACATTGACATAATTTTACACAAAACTCAAAAAATGGTCCATACAAAATTATTGTCACCCTCACCTTAATATTTGGTTTCACACTCTTGGAAAAAACAACTGAAACCAATCACTTCCTCTAACCATCAACAAGCTTCTTACTCCTCTCAGCTGGAATTTTGGACCACTCTTCTTCTCCAAACTGCTCCAGGTCTCTCAGATTTGAAGGGTGCTTCTTCAACAGCAGTTCTGAGATCTCTCCATAGGTGTTCAATGGGATTTAGATCTGGACTCATTGCTGGCCACTTCAGAACTCTCCAGCTTTGTCTCCAACCATTTCTTGGTGCTTTCTGAGGTATGTTTGGGGTCATTGTCCTGCTGGAACACCCATGACCTCTGACCCAGACCCAGCTTTCTGACACTAGGCCCTACATTGTGGCCCAAAATCTTTTGATAGTCTCAGATTTCATGATTCCTGTCACACAGTCAAGGCACCCAGTGCCAGAGGCAGCAAAACAACCCCAAAACATCCTTGAAGCTCCTCCATGTTTGACTGTAGGTACTGTGTTCTTTTCTTTGTAGGCCTCATTCTGTTTTCTGTAAACAGTAGAATGACGTGCTTTTCCAAAAAGCTCTACCTTAGTCTCATCTGTCCACTAAATGTTCTCCCAGAAGGATTGAGGCTTACTCAGGTACATTTTTGCAAACTCCAGTCTGGCTTTTTTCTGTCTCTTTGTCAGCAGTGGGGTTCTCCTGGGTCTCCTGCCATAGCGCTTCATCTCATTCAGATGACCACGTATGGTCCCAGCTGACACTTTTGCACCCTGAGTCTGCAGGACAGCCTGAATCTGTGTGGAAGTTGACTGAGGATGTTTATCCACCATTCCAACTATCCTGCGTTGCATTCTTTTGTCAGTTTTTCTCTTCAGTCCACGTCCAGGGAGATTAGCCACAGCTCCATGGTTATAAACTTCTTGATTATATTACACACAGTGGACAAAGGACTT
The DNA here is from genome assembly GCF_018320785.1 of Cheilinus undulatus. Taxonomy (NCBI): domain Eukaryota; kingdom Metazoa; phylum Chordata; class Actinopteri; order Labriformes; family Labridae; genus Cheilinus; species Cheilinus undulatus. The sequence goes on from NC_054881.1 coordinate 515,865, forward strand.
TCAGGATCTCTGGAGATGGTCTTTAACCTTGAGATTGTTCATATTTTTCCACAGTTTTGCTTCTTAAGTCCTCAGACAGTTCTGGGCTCTTCTTTCTCTCCTCCATGCTTGGTGTGACACACACAGACACACAACACAAAGGCTGAGTCAACTTTTAGACATTCTAACTGGCTTCAGGTGTGATTTCTAGATTGCAGCACCTGTTACTGCCACAGGTGAGTTTAAATGAGCATCACATGCTGGAAATAAAATGATTTACCCACAGTTTTAAAAGGGGGACAATCATTTTGTGTAAAATTATGTCAATTTTGTATTTTTTCTTCTCTTTTTTGTGTGGTTCCAATGAACATGAAGGAAAGAAACGTGTGTATACCAAAAACATTTGTGATTGAAAAATGTTAATGTTAATATGTTAACATGTTTATATGTTAACATGTTAACATATTAACATGTTAACATATAAACATGTTAACATATTAACATGTTAATATGTTAACATGTTAATATCAGTATCAGGATCAGTGATAACCATAGTAAATACTACAGTCAGAGTTTAAATGATGGTTTCATTTATTCAGAGATAAATCCTTCTAGACATTTCTGCTCCTATGACAAACAGCCACTGCTCCCCATCCTGAGTTAACTCTGATTAATCGCATCTTTGTAAAGCTGACTCTCCGCACCCAGACCTGTAGAATGAATAAATCCTGAACTAGAACCTGGAGGCTCAAAGCTCTCCAACACACCATGGAACCATCTAGAGAAGAACAGATGAGGAACAGTCCCTGACATCTACCAGTCTGAAAGCTTACAGAGACATTTCTAAGGCTTTGAGACTCCAGCCAACCATGCTGAGAGCCATTACCCACAACAGGGGAAAACTGTGAACAGTGGTGAACTCCTCGATAGTTTCTGCAAATCTCTGCTGGATGATTCAGACTCATCTAGAATTAAATTATTTTAGATGTTTTTTTTCTGTCGTTTTCCATTTGGGTTCAAACATTTTGGTTTCATTTATTTATTTTTTAACATTAAATGTTTTAATTGATCAGAGTTTTACAGAATAGATTTGATTTTATAAATCTTATTTTAGTCCACTTTTTTTTTTTTTTAAACATTTTTATTGCTTTTTCTTTACAGAGGACAAAAAAACCAACAAAACAACAGTGACTTGCACAACTTGACAACCTAAAACAGTGCCGGCAGCTGTTAGATCAACTTTAAATAAACTGAGTATTACATGAGGGGACGTGGTTCTTAGGCAGCAGTCAGTTAATTGTGACTGTTACTTTCAGCTCTGTGGGGTTTTAATGTACTCCATAAATGTTTCCATGTTTTCTCAAAGTTATCAGAAGAGTCATTGAATGTTTACCTGAGGTCTTCAAGCTTTAGGTGCTGCATCACATCCCTCATCCAGGGGCTCCATCTAGGTGAATGCTGGGACTTCCAGCTGAGCCGTATCAGCCTGCGTGATAACAAGGTTACAGATGTTATTCTGAGACTGGTTCCCGACAGATTCTTGTTCTTTTCTCCAACTATGCCGAACACACTTGAAAGTATCAGAGAGATTCTGGAGGATGGAGCACCAGTAGGTGTGCAGATGAGGGCAGTGCCAGAATCAGTGTGCTAAGGACGCAGGTGAGAGCGTGCATCTGTCACGAGTGGAGTCCACCTCTGGGAAAACTTTAGAGAGCTTGACTTTTGAGAAATGGAGACGATGCAACACCTTAAACTGGATGATGCCACGTCTGGCACAAATGGAAGTAGTGTGCATCTCCTCCAGTGCTTTACTCCATCCTTCATCTGTCAGAGCCACCTCCAAACCCCCTCCAAGCTCTTCTGATCAATCTAGAGAGGGGCTATTAGAATTAATGAAAAATTATAATGGCCGATATTCTACCTCTCTCCAAAGGTTCAGAGGAAAATAACTACTCCATAGGCAGCTCTTCAGGCAGACATGACGGCACATTAGCCTTAATATAGCTGCGAACCTGCAAGAATTTAAAGAAGTGGGATTGTTCCTGAGCTGTTCAAAGGTGGGAAAGATTGGACCAACACCTATGAACAGAGATTTCAAGTTATCGATTCCATTATTTTCCAGATATGGAAAGACTCATCTGATACAGAGGGAGGGAGGAGGTGTCAGTAAACATCCACCCTCCAACCATGATGCTCCGTATAGTACACCGTATTTTCAGAGTTTGTGCGACAGCGGGGTTGTTGTTGGCGTGGCGTGCTGGCAGAGGTGGTGGGGAGAACAGAAGAGCAGCTGGAGATGTGGGGAGCAGGAAGGTCGTTCCATGTGAGCCCTGATAGGTTTTCCTGAGTGTCCCTAAGCTGAGTCCAGAATGTCAAAGCGTGAACATTTCAGGACCAGTTTGCTTTTATAACTGGAAACATTTTATTGACTTGTTTGTTTGTCGCCTCCAGGCCCTTGGTTCCCACGGTAACAGCGCGGTGGAGGTGGACCGGGACACGGCTGAGAGGATGGGTCGTATCCAGAACAGTTTCAGTGGTAACAAGGAGAAGGTCCTTGGCGAGCTGCTGAGGCGCGTCTGCGACATCCAACCTGAGTTCCACGCCAACTACCGTGTGGCTGGCTGAGGGGGCGGAGCCTCAGATTTACTGTGGGGGTGGAGAGAAGGCTGTAAGGGGCGGAGCAAACAAGGAGACGTGGATGTTAGCAATGCTAGCTTAGTTAGCAATGCTAGTTCAGTTAGCAATGCTGGCAAAGTTAGCTTAGTTAGCTTCTGTGGTTAAACTGTCCAGATTCTTATTTTGAAGGTGCACAGTTCACATCTTCCTGTTTCCTCCTCCAAAATAAAACACAAAGTCAGTAGATGTTGTTACCGTGGCGATGTTTACGAATTATTTATAAATATCAAAAAAAAGTTTTTGGCTCCTCTTCAAAAACTTCCTGATTCTACCAAAATAAAAGCCTTTAGTAACCGTGACTCCGCCTCTGGAGGAATCAGACATTGATCTGACACCTGATTGGCTGAAACGTCATGAAGGCTTTTATTTTGAAGTTCTTGTGCTTTGTTTTGTATTTTGTTGTTGTTTCCTGTCTGTGACCATGTGACTCTGTAAAGAGAAAATATTAAAGTGAATGGTGATTGGCTGAACCTGTGTGGTGCTGCTCTGTGATTGGCTGAGAGTGAGAGGTAGATGTGATTGTTCGCACAGGTGAGCAACTATGACCTACTACTAGGCAACAAACGGAGGAGACAAGCCCCAACGTCCCCAGCTTCACCAACATGTCATCCCCTTCCTGAGAGGATGGAGGTTTAAGAACATCCCAGCCTGGCCTTTAGAGGTCAGAGGTCATGGAACTCTCCAGAGACAGCAGACCTGTTCCTTTATTTCTGTCTTTATCCCGTCTGGAGCTGAGAGGCCATGATCTCTGGTAGGAAGGGCCCCAGAGAAGCTGAGGGGCCAACAGAGAAGCTGAGGGGCCAACAGAGAAGCTGAGGGGCCAACAGAGAAGCCCAGGGGCCAACAGAGAAGCTGAGGGGCCCCAGAGAAGCCCAGGGGCCAACAGAGAAGCTGAGGGGCCAACAGAGAAGCCCAGGGGCCAACAGAGAAGCCCAGGGGCCAACAGAGAAGCCCAGGGGCCAACAGAGAAGCTGAGGGGCCAACAGAGAAGCTGAGGGGCCCCAGAGAAGCTGAGGGGCCAACAGAGAAGCTGAGGGGCCCCAGAGAAGCTGAGGGGCCAACAGAGAAGCCCAGGGGCCAACAGAGAAGCTGAGGGGCCAACAGAGAAGCTGAGGGGCCCCAGAGAAGCTGAGGGGCCAACAGAGAAGCTGAGGGGCCCCAGAGAAGCCCAGGGGCCAACAGAGAAGCCCAGGGGCCAACAGAGAAGCTGAGGGGCCCCAGAGAAGCCCAGGGGCCAACAGACGTCGGAGCAGCCCTGATCAGAGTTAAACACAGCAGCTCCATGTTTGTGTTCCCATCATCCTTAGCTCCTGTTTACTTTCGAGGAGAACAAACAAACAAACAGCTGCTATGGTCTGTTTATCTGAGGTCATTCTGAGGTCACTGGTTGGGTCATGTGATCAGCTGTCAGAAACATCACTGATGTTTTTATCTAAGCTCCTTTTTCTGTCTCACTTTGATTTTTCTATTTTCATTCAGTTTTATTTACTTATTTATCTTTGTTTGTTTGTTTGTTTCTCTGCTCTCATGTCTGTTCTAATTTTGGATAGATTTATTGGAAAAAAAAAAAAAAAGGTTTTTTTCCTTCTTCCGGTCCGGCGTCCCTCACGCGCTGGTCACCTGACCTTCTCCTTAGAAACAGCACATACGTGGCTACCACAAAGCCCCGCCCCCCTTCCCTCTGATTGGTCCAAAGTAGAAAGGACACATAGAAATGCACACATAGAAGCTTCCTTTAGAGTCCTGAGAGTGTCTATGCAGGCGCCATCTTGGAGAGGGGTCAATAATGCCTGTGAGGTAGTGACATAGAACTTAATGGATCTGGTCCGGTTTAAAGTCCACCTACATCCATCAGCCACGAGTTCAGGATCGAGGAGACATGAAGATTTTATTCTGAAACACTGGGCCAATAAAACATGAAGCTTTTATTCTGAAATACTGAGCCAATAAAACATGAAGCTTTTATTCTGAAACACTGGGCCAATAAAACATGAAGCTTTTATTCTGAAACACTGGGCCAATAAAACATGAAGCTTTTATTCTGAAATACTGAGCCAATAAAACATGAAGCTTTTATTCTGAAACACTGGGCCAATAAAACATGAAGCTTTTATTCTGAAACACTGGGCCAATAAAACATGAAGCTTTTATTCTGAAATACTGGGCCAATAAAACATGAAGCTTTTATTCTGAAACACTGGGCCAATAAAACATGAAGCTTTTATTCTGAAACACTGGGCCAATCAAACATGAAGCTTTTATTCTGAAACACTGGGCCAATAAAACATGAAGCTTTTATTCTGAAATACTGAGCCAATAAAACATGAAGCTTTTATTCTGAAATACTGAGCCAATAAAACATGAAGCTTTTATTCTGAAACACTGAGCCAATAAAACATGAAGCTTTTATTCTGAAACACTGGGCCAATAAAACATGAAGCTTTTATTCTGAAATTCTGAGCCAATAAAATATGAAGCTTTTATTCTGAAACACTGGGCCAATAAAACATGAAGCTTTTATTCTCAAATACTGGGCCAATCAAACATGAAGCTTTTATTCTGAAACACTGAGCCAATAAAACATGAAGCTTTTATTCTGAAACACTGGGCCAATAAAACATGAAGCTTTTATTCTGAAATACTGAGCCAATATGAAGCTTTTATTCTGAAACACTGAGCCAATAAAACATGAAGCTTTTATTCTGAAACACTGAGCCAATAAAACATGAAGCTTTTATTCTGAAATACTGAGCCAATAAAACATGAAGCTTTTATTCTGAAACACTGAGCCAATAAAACATGAAGCTTTTATTCTGAAATACTGAGCCAATAAAACATGAAGCTTTTATTCTGAAATACTGGGCCAATAAAACATGAAGCTTTTATTCTGAAATACTGAGCCAATAAAACATGAAGCTTTTATTCTGAAATACTGAGCCAATAAAACATGAAGCTTTTATTCTGAAATACTGAGCCAATAAAACATGAAGCTTTTATTCTGAAACACTGGGCCAATAAAACATGAAGCTTTTATTCTGAAACACTGGGCCAATAAAACATGAAGCTTTTATTCTGAAATACTGAGCCATTAAAACATGAAGCTTTTATTCTGAAACACTGGGCCAATAAAACATGAAGCTTTTATTCTGAAACACTGGGCCAATAAAACATGAAGCTTTTATTCTGAAATACTGGGCCAATAAAACATGAAGCTTTTATTCTGAAACACTGGGCCAATAAAACATGAAGCTTTTATTCTGAAACACTGGGCCAATCAAACATGAAGCTTTTATTCTGAAACACTGGGCCAATAAAACATGAAGCTTTTATTCTGAAACACTGAGCCAATAAAACATGAAGCTTTTATTCTGAAATACTGAGCCAATAAAACATGAAGCTTTTATTCTGAAACACTGAGCCAATAAAACATGAAGCTTTTATTCTGAAACACTGGGCCAATAAAACATGAAGCTTTTATTCTGAAATACTGAGCCAATAAAATATGAAGCTTTTATTCTGAAACACTGGGCCAATAAAACATGAAGCTTTTATTCTCAAATACTGGGCCAATCAAACATGAAGCTTTTATTCTGAAACACTGAGCCAATAAAACATGAAGCTTTTATTCTGAAACACTGGGCCAATAAAACATGAAGCTTTTATTCTGAAATACTGAGCCAATAAAACATGAAGCTTTTAATCTGAAACACTGGGCCAATAAAACATGAAGCTTTTAATCTGAAACACTGGGCCAATAAAACATGAAGCTTTTATTCTGAAACACTGGGCCAATAAAACATGAAGCTTTTATTCTGAAATACTGAGCCAATAAAACATGAAGCTTTTATTCTGAAACACTGGGCCAATAAAACATGAAGCTTTTATTCTGAAATACTGAGCCAATAAAACATGAAGCTTTTATTCTGAAACACTGGGCCAATAAAACATGAAGCTTTTATTCTGAAACACTGGGCCAATAAAACATGAAGCTTTTATTCTGAAATACTGAGCCAATAAAACATGAAGCTTTTATTCTGAAACACTGGGCCAATAAAACATGAAGCTTTTATTCTGAAACACTGGGCCAATAAAACATGAAGCTTTTATTCTGAAATACTGGGCCAATAAAACATGAAGCTTTTATTCTGAAACACTGGGCCAATAAAACATGAAGCTTTTATTCTGAAACACTGGGCCAATCAAACATGAAGCTTTTATTCTGAAACACTGGGCCAATAAAACATGAAGCTTTTATTCTGAAATACTGAGCCAATAAAACATGAAGCTTTTATTCTGAAATACTGAGCCAATAAAACATGAAGCTTTTATTCTGAAACACTGAGCCAATAAAACATGAAGCTTTTATTCTGAAACACTGGGCCAATAAAACATGAAGCTTTTATTCTGAAATACTGAGCCAATAAAATATGAAGCTTTTATTCTGAAACACTGGGCCAATAAAACATGAAGCTTTTATTCTCAAATACTGGGCCAATCAAACATGAAGCTTTTATTCTGAAACACTGAGCCAATAAAACATGAAGCTTTTATTCTGAAACACTGGGCCAATAAAACATGAAGCTTTTATTCTGAAATACTGAGCCAATATGAAGCTTTTATTCTGAAACACTGAGCCAATAAAACATGAAGCTTTTATTCTGAAACACTGAGCCAATAAAACATGAAGCTTTTATTCTGAAATACTGAGCCAATAAAACATGAAGCTTTTATTCTGAAACACTGAGCCAATAAAACATGAAGCTTTTATTCTGAAATACTGAGCCAATAAAACATGAAGCTTTTATTCTGAAATACTGGGCCAATAAAACATGAAGCTTTTATTCTGAAATACTGAGCCAATAAAACATGAAGCTTTTATTCTGAAATACTGAGCCAATAAAACATGAAGCTTTTATTCTGAAATACTGAGCCAATAAAACATGAAGCTTTTAATCTGAAACACCGGGCCAATAAAACATGAAGCTTTTAATCTGAAACACTGGGCCAATAAAACATGAAGCTTTTATTCTGAAACACTGGGCCAATAAAACATGAAGCTTTTATTCTGAAATACTGAGCCAATAAAACATGAAGCTTTTATTCTGAAACACTGGGCCAATAAAACATGAAGCTTTTATTCTGAAATACTGAGCCAATAAAACATGAAGCTTTAATTCTGAAACACTGGGCCAATAAAACATGAAGCTTTTATTCTGAAATATTGTCAGATGTGATGGCTATAAAGAGACTTTAACCCCCAGAGCTTTAAGTAAAATGTGACAGAAGATCTTTGTGTTTTTTCCAGATTCATCTTTATCCTGTGAAATATTTGAAATGTGAAACAGCTTTAATAAACACTCAAATATAAAGGTTCTTAGAATACAGACCAACACTGCTAATTATCCAGAGAGACCCGGTTTAAATAAAGTTATTTCAAACACACTCAGTGCATCAGAGACCCGGTTTAAATAAAAATACTGGGCCAACACACAGTGTATCTGAGACCACTGAGCCAATAAAAAGTTATTTCAAACACACTCAGTGTATCAGAGACCCGGTTTAAATAAAGTCTGAAATACTGAGCCAAACACACTTTTATTCTCAGAGACCCTGGTTTAAATAAAACAGTTATTTCTGAAACACTGAGCATCAGAGACCTGGTTTAAATAAAGTTATTTCAAAAACTCTGAGTATCAGAGACCCGGTTTAAATAAAGTTATTTCAAACACACTCAGTGCATCAGAGACCCGGTTTAAATAAAGTTATTTCAAACACACTCAGTGTATCAGAGACCCGGTTTAAATAAAGTTATTTCAAACACACTCAGTGCATCAGAGACCCGGTTTAAATAAAGTTATTTCAAACACACTCAGTGCATCAGAGACCCGGTTTAAATAAAGTTATTTCAAACACACTCAGTGCATCAGAGACCCGGTTTAAATAAAGTTATTTCAAACACACTCAGTGTTTTGGTTTCAGGTGTGATGTTGAATATGAGGGGTTCCCAAACTCTCAGACCAGAGACCAGGGGCCCCTACTTTCCCTGGAGTCTGGATCCCCCCTCTGCCAGTTTTCATGGACGGACTCTCTGCTCTCAGATTCATCATCAGCCCGGTTACCCCTCTCCAAGATGGCGGCCGCGCTCCTACGAGCAGCCTTGTCCCAGGCAGCATCTACGTCTGTTGATCTATGTTGTTTTCTCCGCTCGTCGTCGCTTCTCCCCTACTCTCTGCGTAACTACGTCATGACGTACGGAAGCGTCTCCGCGGAGAGGGAGACGGTAAAGAGAAGTTCGGCACGAGCGACTTTCTTCTTCTTTCTTCTTTTCTTCTTCGTCTGTTGGTCTGCGCTCAGCTCGGAGGGTCGGACTCCGGAGACGGAAGAGTCCAGCAGAGTCCAGAGGAGTCCAGCAGAGTCCAGCAGAGTCCAGGAGAGTCCAGGTGAGTTCTCCGAGTCTAGACTGTCAGTGACCTCTGCTAGCTCTGCTACAGACCCGGACTCCTCGGTAAAGGGGGGCACTTTAGACCTTTACTGGTCATGTTATTGATCGTCCAGGTGATCGATCCTCCCTGGATCCCCCATAGACCAGCACGGAGCAGACAGGTGGTTCGGCAGGCGAAGAGCTCACCTGGACGGCCGTGATTGGTCCAGAGCTGGTTTAGAGGCTGATGCTGGGTCTGTCAGACACCAGGAAGAGGACCGGATTAAATCTGATCGGAAATGATGATTGATCTTTAATAGGTCAGGACTCTGACAGGTTAGACCGGATCACTGAGTCTAGGTGCTGCTGAGCAGGCGCACTCACCTGTGTGCAGGTAAATCACAGTGAAGATCAAAGTCTGACTGTCAGAGGACAGGTGAGAACGTCCAGGGTCACGTGGTTAGTGTCAGAGCTCACAACATTATAAAATTATAATAAAATAATGTTATTATAACATTACTATCACATCTACTGTTATAATTAAAACATCTTTATAACATTATTATAAAATAATAAAAATATTCTATCAATATTATTACTATCACATCTACTGATATAATTAAAACATCTTTATAACATTATTATAAAATAATAAAAATATTCTATCAATATTATTACTATCACATCTACTGATATAATTAAAACATCTTTATAAAATTATTATAAAATAATAAAAATATTCTATCAATATTATTACTATCACATCTACTGTTATAATTAAAACATCTTTATAACATTATTATAAAATAATAAAAATATTCTATCAATATTATTACTATCACATCTACTGTTATAATTAAAACACATAAAATTATTATAAAATAATAATAAATATTCTATCAATATTATTACTATCACATCTACTGTTATAATTAAAACATCTTTATAAAATTATTATAAAATAATAAAAATATTCTATCAATATTATTACTATCACATCTACTGTTATAATTAAAACATCTTTATAAAATTATTATAAAATAATAAAAATATTCTATCAATATTATTACTATCACATCTACTGTTATAATTAAAACATCGAGCCAATGTTATTATATCTATTATAGTGTATGCTGTCATATTTTACTGTTGGTTTTATTATGTATCTGATACCTCCATTTCCAAAAAAAGTTGGGACACTGTGAAATGTAAATAAAACAGAAGTCAGCCAGTATCTGGAGCATCCAGCTGGTTCTCCTGGCTCAGGTCTAAAGCCTGCATCTCTGATGGTCTGGGGTTGCATTAGTGCCTATGTGGTCAGGAAACACTGAGCCAATAAAACATGAACTATCAATGCTGAGAAGTAAAAGAGAGCTTTTAGAGACACAGATCATACCATCCAGACAACGACTCTGTCAGGACCACATCCATCACAACAGCATGGCTTCACAGGAAGAGAGTCCAGGTCCTGAATGTGGGCCCTGAATGTGGGCCCTGAATGTGGTTCTTGGTCCCTGCTGAACTTCCTGTCTGTTAAAGATTAAGGTGTGATGACCTGGAGGTCAAAGTTCAGCCACGTTGCTGCTGGGCCAATAAAACATGCTGCTTTCTGATTGGCTGCAGGTGTGAGTCACCAATCAACATGGAAGTCTCCTGCTGAAATGTCATGGCCAATAAAACATGAAGCTTTTATTCTGAAATACTGAGCCAATCATGAAGCTTTAATTTGACGGACTCTCAGCAGACATGGTTTTATTCAGGGACCAGGTCTGGATCTGAGACCACCTGACCCCAACATCCAGGTAAAGAGATCAGAACAGGAGAGTCCAGGGTCTAAGTCCTTCAGGTGGACCTGTGAAATATTTGAAATGTGCTCGAGCTTCTGATTGGTCGGACTCAAATATAAAGGCTCATAGATATACAGACCAACACTGCTAATTATCCAGAGAAGTCTGTAAATAAAGTTATTTCAGAGTAAAGTTCATGTTATCTCAGAGATTTATTATCAGAAGTTTCTCAAACACACTGAGGCTCAGAGACCCTCTCTAAATCAGAGGTCACTCAAAGGGTCTGACCAGGGTATCGGCAGTGATCGTTAGTTAATGATTTATTTCAAAACCTAGTGCATCAGAGATCTCCTGGACTAAATAAAGTTCCTGTGTCAAACACACTCACCAATCAGGAAATGACCAGGAAGAATAACAGTCATTTCAAACCCAGCTGAGGAGGAACAGAGCGCCACCTCTCTGAGGAGATCTGCCTGATTATAGAAACGATCAATAAACCAATCAGTTTAAATAAGGAGTGAAGCTCAATGCTAAAGCTGTATAGCCTGTTAATGGTAATGTATTTCAAAGTTAGCATGAAGCTAACAGATGAAGATGTCAGTCCCGGTTTTCTAGAATAATAATCAGAGATCTGAGACTCTGGCCTCAGATTTAAATAAAGTTATTTACAGAAATCAGTGCATCAGAGACCCAATCAGCAGTTGATTGATCAAACACACTCAGTGTTTTGGTTTCAGGTGTGATGTTGAATATGAGAGTTCCCAAACTCTCAGAAACCAGGATGTTAACCAGGGGCCCCGCGAGTCTGGATCCTCTGCCAGTTTTCATGGACGGACTCTCTGCTCTCAGATTCATCATCAGCCCGGTTACCCCTCTCCAAGATGGCGGCCGCGCTCCTACGAGCAGCCTTGTCCCAGGCAGCATCTACGTCTGTTGATCTACAGCTGCTCAACGCTCGTCGTCGCCTCCCTACTCTCTGCGTAACTACGTCAGTGAGTCTGTGGCTGTGGAGTCGGCATCGCTGAGAGACGGTAAAGAGAAGTTCGGCACGAGCGACTTTCTTCTTCTTTCTTCTTTTCTTCTTCGTCTGTTGGTCTGCGCTCAGCTCGGAGGGTCGGACTCCTGTTTGAACAGGATAGACACTCATATTTTAAATCCAGCAGAGTCAGCAGAGTCCAGGAGAGTCCAGGTGAGTTCTCCGAGTCTAGACTGTCAGTGACCTCTGCTGCTCTGCTACAGACAGACTCCTATTTTAAAAGGGGGCACTTTAGACCTTTACTGGTCATGTTATTGATCGTCCAGGTGATCGATCCTCCCTGGATCCCCCATAGACCAGCACGGAGCAGACAGGTGGTTCGGCAGGCGAAGAGCTCACCTGGACGGCCGTGATTGGTCCAGAGCTGGTTTAGAGGCTGATGCTGGGTCTGTCAGACACCAGGAAGAGGACCGGATTAAATCTGATCGGAAATGATGATTGATCTTTAATAGGTCAGGACTCTGACAGGTTAGACCGGATCACTGAGTCTAGGTGCTGCTGAGCAGGCGCACTCACCTGTGTGCAGGTAAATCACAGTGAAGATCAAAGTCTGACTGTCAGAGGACAGGTGAGTATTATAACATTACTATCACATCTACTGTTATAATTAAAACATCTTTATAACATTATTATAAAATAATAAAAATATTCTATCAATATTATTACTATCACATCTACTGATATAATTAAAACATCTTTATAACATTATTATAAAATAATAAAAATATTCTATCAATATTATTACTATCACATCTACTGATATAATTAAAACATCTTTATAAAATTATTATAAAATAATAAAAATATTCTATCAATATTATTACTATCACATCTACTGTTATAATTAAAACATCTTTATAACATTATTATAAAATAATAAAAATATTCTATCAATATTATTACTATCACATCTACTGTTATAATTAAAACATCTTTATAAAATTATTATAAAATAATAAAAATATTCTATCAATATTATTACTATCACATCTACTGTTATAATTAAAACATCTTTATAAAATTATTATAAAATAATAAAAATATTCTATCAATATTATTACTATCACATCTACTGTTATAATTAAAACATCTTTATAAAATTATTATAAAATAATAAAAATATTCTATCAATATTATTACTATCACATCTACTGTTATGATTAAAACATCGTTATTATGTTATTATATCTATTATAGTGTATGCTGTCATATTTTACTGTTGGTTTTATTATGTATCTGATACCTCCATTTCCAAAAAAAGTTGGGACACTGTGAAATGTAAATAAAACAGAAGTCAGCCAGTATCTGGAGCATCCAGCTGGTTCTCCTGGCTCAGGTCTAAAGCCTGCATCTCTGATGGTCTGGGGTTGCATTAGTGCCTATGTGGTCAGGTCTAACATCTGGAGAGGAACTATCAATGCTGAGAAGTAGAGAGAGCTTTTAGAGACACAGATCATACCATCCAGACAACGACTCTGTCAGGACCACATCCATCACAACAGCATGGCTTCACAGGAAGAGAGTCCAGGTCCTGAATGTGGGCCCTGAATGTGGGCCCTGAATGTGGTTCTTGGTCCCTGCTGAACTTCCTGTCTGTTAAAGATTAAGGTGTGATGACCTGGAGGTCAAAGTTCAGCCACGTTGCTGATTCAGGGTCGTTTCCTCGATGCTGCTTTCTGATTGGCTGCAGGTGTGAGTCACCTCAACAGGTGGAAGTCTCCTGCTGTTGTCATGGAAACGCTCATGTCTGATAGAGACTCAGAGCTCTGATCATCTGTGGGGACGGACTCTCAGCAGACATGGTTTTACTTCAGGGACCAGGTCTGGATCTGAGACCACCTGACCCCAACATCCAGGTAAAGAGATCAGAACAGGAGAGTCCAGGGTCTAAGTCCTTCAGGTGGACCTGTAGGGTCTGTACCTGTGCTCGAGTTTCTGATTGGTCGGACTGTGTGAGTGCAGCAAAGGCTCATGGGATATCATCTTTGGGACACTTGAAGGAAGTCTGTCCTGGAGGTTTTTCAGAGTAAAGTTCATGTTATCTCATTTATTATCAGAGGAGTTTCTCAAGCTGAGGCTCAGGGGCCTCTCAGAGGTCAGAGGTCACTCAGGGTCTGACCAGGGGTCGGCAGTGATCGTTAGTTAATGATTTAGGAACTAAAACCTAGAGGTGTCTGTTCTCCTGGACTAAAACAAACTACTTCCTGTGTCTGTGGCGTACCACCAACAGGAAATGACCAGAGAAGAAGAAGGTAACAGTCATGTGACCCAGCTGAGGAGGAACTAGCGCCACCTCTCTGAGGAGATCTGCCTGATTATAGAAACGATCAATAAACCAATCAGTTCGACTGGAAGGAGGAATGAAGCTCAATGCTAAAGCTGTTAGCCTGTTAATGGTAATGTCCATTCTGAGTTAGCATGAAGCTAACAGATGAAGATGTCAGTCCCGGAGAGTTTTCTAGAAGAATAATCAGAGATCTGAGACTCTGGCCCTCAGATTTAACGTCTCTACAGAAATCAGTTTAACCAATCAGCAGTCTGATTGATACGGGGCGATCGACAGCAGAAATGGGGGGAGAGAGAGAGAGATGCTGACTGACATACAGGAAACAGGATGTTAAGTGTTGCCCGCGGCGATAACTGTCCTTCCTGTTAATGTTAATGGTGCCCTGATCTAATTGGCTGATAGCAGACAGACCCTCCAAGGGCTCTCATTGGCTAACTCCGACTCTGGTAGCCTCGGGGCCTGACAGCCAATCAGATTACAGCAGGACAGCTGCTCAACAACGTCAGGCCATTACCACGGTAACGTGTTCAGTGAGTCTGTGGCTGTGGAGTCGGCATCGCTGAGAGGACGAGGAAGGTAGGACGGAGACGTTCCTATCAACTTTAACCATTTATTCTTCAGGATTTCAGGTTTTTAAATATTTAATCCTGTTTGAACAGGATACAGACACTCATATTTTAAATATTTAATCCTGTTTGAACAGGATACAAACACTCATATTTTAAATGTTTAATCCTGTTTGAACAGGATACAGACACTCATATTTTAAATGTTTAATCCTGTTTGAACAGGATACAGACACTCATATTTTAAATATTTCATCCTGTATGAACAGGATACAGATGCACATATTTTAAATATTTCATCCTGTTTGAACAAGATACAGACACTCATATTTTAAATGTTTAATCCTGTTTGAACAAGATACAGACGCTCATATTTTTAAATATTTAATCCTGTTTGAACAGGATACAGATGCTCCTATTTAAAATATTTCATCCTGTTTGAACAGGATACAGACGCTCATATTTTAAATATTTCATCCTGTTTGAACAGGATACAGACGCACATATTTTAAATATTTAATCCTGTTTGAACAGGATACAGACACTCATATTTTAAATGTTTAATCCTGTTTGAACAAGATACAGACGCTTGTATTTTTAAATATTTAATCCTGTTTTAACAGGGTACAGACACTTATATTTTTAAATGTTTAATCCTGTTTGAACAGGATGCAGATGCTCATATTTTTGAATTTTTCATCCTGTTTGAACAGGATACAGACGTTTTTATTTTTAAATATTTCATCCTGTTTGAGCAGGATACAGATGCTTTTATTTTTAAATATTTCATCCTGTTTGAGCAGGATACAGATGCTCATATTTTAAATATTTCATCCTGCTTGAACAAGATACAGATGCTCATTTTTTAAAATATTTAATCCTGTTTGAACAGGATACAGACACTCATATTTTTAAATATGTAATGGTGTTTGAACAGGATAGAGACACTCAAATTTTAAAATATTTAATCCTGTTTGAGCAGGATACAGACACTCATGTTTTTAAATATTTAATCCTGTTTGAGCAGGATACAGACACTCATATTTTAAAGATTTAATCCTCTTTAAACAGAATACAGATGCTCATATTTCAAATTTTTAATCCTGTTTTAACAGGGTACAGACACTTATATTTTTAAATATTTAATCCTGTTTGCGCAGGATACAGACGCTCATATTTTAAATATTTAATCCTGTTTGAACAGGATACAGATGCTCCTATTTAAAATATTTCATCCTGTTTGAACAGGATACAGACGCTCATATTTTAAATATTTCATCCTGTTTGAACAGGATACAGACGCACATATTTTAAATATTTAATCCTGTTTGAACAGGATACAGACACTCATATTTTAAATGTTTAATCCTGTTTGAACAGGATACAGACACTCATATTTTAAATGTTTAATCCTGTTTGAACAAGATACAGACGCTTGTATTTTTAAATATTTCATCCTGTTTTAACAGGGTACAGACACTTATATTTTTAAATGTTTAATCCTGTTTGAACAGGATGCAGATGCTCATATTTTTGAATTTTTAATCCTGTTTGAACAGGATACAGACGTTTTCATTTTTAAATATTTCATCCTGTTTGAGCAGGATACAGATGCTTTTATTTTTAAATATTTCATCCTGTTTGAGCAGGATACAGATGCTCATATTTTAAATATTTCATCCTGCTTGAACAAGATACAGATGCTCATTTTTTAAAATATTTAATCCTGTTTGAACAGGATACAGACACTCATATTTTTAAATATGTAATGGTGTTTGAACAGGATAGAGACACTCAAATTTTAAAATATTTAATCCTGTTTGAGCAGGATACAGACACTCATGTTTTTAAATATTTAATCCTGTTTGAGCAGGATACAGACACTCATATTTTAAAGATTTAATCCTCTTTAAACAGAATACAGATGCTCATATTTCAAATTTTTAATCCTGTTTTAACAGGGTACAGACACTTATATTTTTAAATATTTAATCCTGTTTGCACAGGATACAGACGCTCATATTTTAAATATTTAATCCTGTTTGAACAGGATACAGATTCTGATGGTTTATAGATTTACAAACTCGGCCTCCTCAGTCATTATCAGGATAATTTCAGCCTCTAGGTCATGGTCTAACAGCTCTCAGTGACACTGAACGAATGAAAGCACAGAGGGATTGTGGGATATGTATTCCTCTTATTCCTGATATAACAGCTGTACCTGTTCAAGTGGCTGGTCTTCTCCAGGACCCCTAAACCCAGACTAAACCAGTATAATCGAAGCATGTGTGGACGACTGCTGATCATGATCTGATATTTCAGACTCAGCTATCCCAGTGAAGGTAGATTAACCCTTTAGTTACCTCTGTTCATACGTGTGTCTGTGGTCATGTGACATGGTGAACTGTTAAAGGATGCTGGCAGGATAGACCTGTAGAACCATGACAGCGAGTCCAAGAACACACAGAGGCTTATCAGGAGGACTGTGGACCTGGTTTATGGTCTCAGTGCTGTTCAGACTCCATCAGGACAGACGGTCACATGATCTCCCTGTCACATGATCTCCTGTCTTAATGACACTGCACTGGCTGCCCATTTCTTTCAGGATTGATTTTAAGATTTTACTCCTTACTGTTAAAGCTCTTCACGGTCTGGCCCCTGAATATGTATCTGAGCTGTTGTCCCCTTACCATCCAGTGCGCAGCCTGAGATCCTCAGGCAGGAATCTCCTTATTGTTCCCACCTCAAACTTTAAAACAAAAGGCGACAGAGCATTTGCTAGTAGGGCGCCTCGGCTATGGAGCGACCTGCCTGAGGATCTCAGACTAGCTACATCAGCGTCTTCTTTTAAATCCCTTTTAAAAACATATCTTTATCGGAAAGCCTTCTTGTGAACTGTGTTTTACTTATGATCCCTTGTTTATGTCATTGTTTTTTCATTGGTCTAGGTTTTTAAAATTACATCCAATTTTTCTTTTTCTTTTTATTCTTTTATTTAGTCTGTCAGACTTGTTGCTGGTGTGTTCTTCTATTTTTTATTGATGATTATTTTCTTTTTATTGTGTTTTTCACTGATGAACTTTGATGTTTTGTAAAGCACTTTGTAACTTGGTTTTGATAAGTGCTATATAAATAAACATTATTATTATATTGTTATTATTATTAGAAACAGCTCTTCATCCTCATTGGTCAGAAAAAATATGAAAATTACAAAATGACCAATAAAATGTTCACTTCATCTAAATTTAACATTAAAGGGTTAAAAGTTAAACTGTTAATAGTTCCTGATGTTTCTGCAGCTGCACGTTTAGTTCTGAATAAACCTCATCACCACTGATCTGGACTCAGACTGATGGATTAAACTAGGGCTGGGTCTCTGATCTGGACTCAGACTGATGGATTAAACTAGGGCTGGGTCTCTGATCTGGACTCAGACTGATGGATTAAACTAGGGCTGGGTCTCTGATCTGGACTCAGACTGATGGATTAAACTAGTGCTGGGTCTCTGATCTGGACTCAGACTGATGGATTAAACTAGTGCTGGGTCTCTGATCTGGACTCAGACTGATGGATTAAACTAGTGCTGGGTCTCTGATCTGGACTCAGACTGATGGATTAAACTAGTGCTCGGTCTCTGATCTGGACTCAGACTGATGGCTTAAACTAGGGCTGGGTCTCTGATCTGGACTCAGACTGATGGATTAAACTAGGGCTGGGTCTCTGATCTGGACTCAGACTGATGGCTTAAACTAGGGCTGGGTCTCTGATCTGGACTCAGACTGATGGCTTAAACTAGGGCTGGGTCTCTGATCTGGACTCAGACTGATGGATTAAACTAGGGCTGGGTCTCTGATCTGGACTCAGACTGATGGATTAAACTAGGGCTGGGTCTCTGATCTGGACTCAGACTGATGGATTAAACTAGGGCTGGGTCTCTGATCTGGACTCAGACTGATGGCTTAAACTAGGGCTGGGTCTCTGATCTGGACTCAGACTGATGGATTAAACTAGGGCTGGGTCTCTGATCTGGACTCAGACTGATGGATTAAACTAGGGCTGGGTCTCTGATCTGGACTCAGACTGATGGCTTAAACTAGGGCTGGGTCTCTGATCTGGACTCAGACTGATGGCTTAAACTAGGGCTGGGTCTCTGATCTGGACTCAGACTGATAGCTTAAACTAGGGCTGGGTCTCTGATCTGGACTCAGACTGATGGATTAAACTAGGGCTGGGTCTCTGATCTGGACTCAGACTGATGGCTTAAACTAGGGCTGGGTCTCTGATCTGGACTCAGACTGATGGCTTAAACTAGGGCTGGGTCTCTGATCTGGACTCAGACTGATGGCTTAAACTAGGGCTGGGTCTCTGATCTGGACTCAGACTGATGGCTTAAACTAGGGCTGGGTCTCTGATCTGGACTCAGACTGATGGCTTAAACTAGGGCTGGGTCTCTGATCTGGACTCAGACTGATGGCTTAAACTAGGGCTGGGTCTCTGATCTGGACTCAGACTGATGGCTTAAACTAGGGCTGGGTCTCTGATCTCAGTCTAGAATTTCAAAATCACAGCAGATATATTATCTCTTTAACCTGAAACATGTCTAAACACCAATGTGATACCAGTATGATACCAGTGTGATACCAGTGTGATACCAGTATGATACCAGTATGATACCAGTGTGATACCAGTGTGATACCAGTATGATACCAGTGTGATACCAGTGTGATACCAGTATGATACCAGTGTGATACCAGTGTGATACCAGTATGATACCAGTGTGATACCAGTGTGATACCAGTGTGATACCAGTGTGATACCAGTATGATACCAGTGTTATACCAGTATGATACCAGTGTTATACCAGTGTGATACCAGTGTGATACCAGTGTGATACCAGTGTGATACCAGTATGATACCAGTGTTATACCAGTATGATACCAGTGTGATACCAGTGTGATACCAGTGTTATACCAGTGTGATACCAGTGTGATACCAGTGTGATACCAGTATGATACCAGTGTTATACCAGTGTGATACCAGTGTTATACCAGTGTGATACCAGTGTGATACCAGTGTGATACCAGTATGATACCAGTGTGATACCAGTATGATACCAGTGTTATACCAGTGTGTGTGAGACCAGTGTGATACCAGTGTGATACCAGTGTGAAACCAGTGTGAAACCAGTGTGATACCAGTATGATACCAGTGTTATACCAGTGTGATACCAGTGTGATACCAGTGTGATACCAGTGTGATACCAGTATGATACCAGTGTTATACCAGTATGATACCAGTGTTATACCAGTGTGATACCAGTGTGATACCAGTGTGATACCAGTATGATACCAGTGTTATACCAGTATGATACCAGTGTTATACCAGTGTGATACCAGTGTGATACCAGTGTGATACCAGTGTGATACCAGTGTTATACCAGTATGATACCAGTGTTATACCAGTGTGATACCAGTGTGATACCAGTGTGATACCAGTGTGATACCAGTGTGATACCAGTATGATACCAGTGTGATACCAGTGTGATACCAGTATGATACCAGTATGATACCAGTGTGATACCAGTGTGATACCAGTATGATACCAGTGTGATACCAGTGTGATACCAGTATGATACCAGTGTGATACCAGTGTGATACCAGTATGATACCAGTGTGATACCAGTGTGATACCAGTATGATACCAGTGTGATACCAGTGTGATACCAGTATGATACCAGTGTGATACCAGTGTGATACCAGTGTGATACCAGTGTGATACCAGTATGATACCAGTGTTATACCAGTATGATACCAGTGTTATACCAGTGTGATACCAGTGTGATACCAGTGTGATACCAGTGTGATACCAGTATGATACCAGTGTTATACCAGTATGATACCAGTGTGATACCAGTGTGATACCAGTGTTATACCAGTGTGATACCAGTGTGATACCAGTGTGATACCAGTGTGATACCAGTATGATACCAGTGTTATACCAGTGTGATACCAGTGTTATACCAGTGTGATACCAGTGTGATACCAGTGTGATACCAGTGTGATACCAGTGTTATACCAGTATGATACCAGTGTTATACCAGTGTGATACCAGTGTGATACCAGTGTGATACCAGTGTGATACCAGTGTGAAACCAGTGTGAAACCAGTGTGATACCAGTATGATACCAGTGTTATACCAGTGTGATACCAGTGTGATACCAGTGTGATACCAGTGTGATACCAGTATGATACCAGTGTTATACCAGTATGATACCAGTGTTATACCAGTGTGATACCAGTGTGATACCAGTGTGATACCAGTATGATACCAGTGTTATACCAGTATGATACCAGTGTTATACCAGTGTGATACCAGTGTGATACCAGTGTGATACCAGTATGATACCAGTGTTATACCAGTATGATACCAGTGTTATACCAGTGTGATACCAGTGTGATACCAGTGTGATACCAGTGTGATACCAGTATGATACCAGTGTTATACCAGTGTGATACCAGTGTGATACCAGTGTGATACAAGTGTGATACCAGTGTTATACCAGTGTGATACCAGTGTGATACCAGTGTGATACCAGTATGATACCAGTGTTATACCAGTGTGATACCAGTGTGATACCAGTGTGATACCAGTGTGATACAAGTGTGATACCAGTGTGATACCAGTGTGATACAAGTGTGATACCAGTGTGATACAAGTGTGATACCAGTGTTATACCAGTGTGATACCAGTGTGATACCAGTGTGATACCAGTGTGATACCAGTGTGATACAAGTGTGATACCAATGTGATACCAGTGTGATACCAATGTGATACCAGTGTGATACCAGTGTGATACAAGTGTGATACCAGTGTGATACAAGTGTGATTCCAGTGTGATACCAGTGTGATACCAGTGTGATACAAGTGTGATACCAGTGTGATACCAGTGTGATACAAGTGTGATACCAATGTGATACCAGTGTGATACCAGTATGATACCAGTGTGATACCAGTGTGATACCAATGTGATACCAGTGTGATACCAGTGTGATACCAGTGTGATACCAGTGTGATACAAGTGTGATACCAGTGTGATACCAGTGTGATACCAGTGTGATACAAGTGTGATACAAGTGTGATACCAGTGTGATACCAGTGTGATACCAATGTGATACCAGTGTGATACCAGTGTGATACCAGTGTGATACCAGTGTGATACCAGTGTGATACAAGTGTGATACCAGTGTGATACCAGTGTGATACCAGTGTGATACCAGTGTGATACCAGTATGATACCAGTGTGATACCAGTGTGATACCAATGTGATACCAGTGTGATACCAGTGTGATACCAGTGTGATACAAGTGTGATACCAGTGTGATACCAGTGTGATACAAGTGTGATACCAATGTGATACCAGTGTGATACCAGTGTGATACCAGTGTGATACCAATGTGATACCAGTGTGATACCAGTGTGATACCAGTGTTATACCAGTGTGATACCAGTGTGATACCAGTGTTATACCATTTTAGTACCAGTGTGATACCAGTTTAATACCGGTTTAATACCATCATGCAATCATCTTTTTTTTTTTTTTTTTTAGAAAAGTTCCACTTCAGCTCCCACTCTTCTTTAAACTCACATTGTCTTAGATCAGTAGCGCTGTCTTTGTTTGAGTTTGACTGTAGAGAGGGCCAGAGTACTGTGCAGGATGATGGCTCCAGTCTCTATGTGCTTGTTTGCATACCCAGACCCTCCCTCCATCACTAACGGGACTTCAGTCTCCACTTTTTTAACATCCGGGCTCTCAGAGAGTTTGACTGCAGAGAGGGCCAGAGTACTGTGCAGGATGATGGCTCCAGTCTCTATGTGCTTGTTTGCATACCCAGACCCTCCCTCCATCACTAACGGGACTTCAGTCTCCACTTTTTTAACATCCGGGCTCTCAGAGAGTTTGACTGCAGAGAGGGCCAGAGTACTGTGCAGGATGATGGCTCCAGTCTCTATGTGCTTGTTTGCATACCCAGACCCTCCCTTCATCACTAACAGGACTTCAGTCTCCAATTTTTTAACATCCTGGCTCTCAGAGAGTTTGACTGCAGAGAGGGCCAGAGTACTGTGCAGGATGATGGCTCCAGTCTCTATGTGCTTGTTTGCATACCCAGACCCTCCCTCCATCACTAACAGGACTTCAGTCTCCTCTGTTTCGGTCTTCGGTCTTCATGGCCGTGTTTAGGTACCCCAGGGTAACGGGCTAAAGTTTTACTGCCCAGTCCTAATGGGAGCTGCTTCGTTAGCATAGCTAACATTCTGTTTGTCGTTGTTATTGTTCTATCTGCATACTCAGAAGCACGCTGATCTGTGATTGGTCAAAAATGTACTGCTAGCAGAAAGTGTTGGTGTGCTGAAAACGCTGGCCTGTGGCCAACTCTACCTTTAAATATCCTGAGATAGAGGCTAATGTGGCGCTCTTTGTTTCAGACATGGACCAGACCATGGGGACCGACCACGCCCACCACCACCATCATCAAACCATGCCCCCGCCCACAACCAGCGGACATGACCACGGAGGAGGACACGGAGGAGGAGAGCACGAAGGACACGGAGGGATGGTGAGATACGGGATGTTAGCACGTTAGCATGTTAGCATGTGGAGGCTAGGAGAGGAGACATGGACATGGAGGGAAAGCTGCCCAGCGGACCAATCACAGGCTCTGAAGTCTGCATGGTCATGGTGTGTTGTTAGGGTTACACTGTTAGGGGGCGTGTCAGAGAAGGATTGGCTTACTTAAGTCTGGTTTTATGCTGGTTTTTATTGAAACAGCGTTCTGGTCTAACTGACCTTCATCAGGAAGGACCGCCCAGCTCTTCAGTTATCCAATCAGGAGCCTCTGGGATTGCTGATCACCTGGAGCTGGTTAGGTCATCAGCTAGCTCCACCCCTGGAGAGCGTTTCACCCAGGATGGAGTTAGAATGGGACTTCAGGAGTTAGATCAACTCTGAGTAGTTTAACCCTGGTCTGACTGTTCCTGGGTGTGATGCTGAGTCAGCAGAGAACAGTTCAGGGACAGCCTGTTAGCATGCTAATGCTAATGCTAATGCTGTTGTTGTTGTTGTTGCCTAGGCGATGACCTTCTACTTTGGCTATGAGAACGTGGAGCTGCTGTTCACCGGTCTGCTCATCAACTCACCTGGAGGTCAGTTATTGATCACTGAAAACTGATCACTGATTATTGATCACTGAAAACTGATCACTGATTATTGATCACTGAAAACTGATCACTGAAAACTGATCACTGAAAACTGATCACTGATTATTGATCACTGAAAACTGATCACTGATTATTGATCACTGAAAACTGATCACTGATTATTGATCACTGAAAACTGATCACTGAAAACTGATCACTGAAAACTGATCACTGATTATTGATCACTGAAAACTGATCACTGATTATTGATCACTGAAAACTGATCACTGAAAACTGATCACTGATTATTGATCACTGAAAACTGATCACTGATTATTGATCACTGAAAACTGATCACTGAAAACTGATCACTGATTATTGATCACTGATTATTGATCACTGAAAACTGATCACTGAAAACTGATCACTGAAAACTGATCACTGATTATTGATCACTGAAAACTGATCACTGATTATTGATCACTGAAAACTGATCACTGAAAACTGATCACTGAAAACTGATCACTGATTATTGATCACTGAAAACTGATCACTGATTATTGATCACTGAAAACTGATCACTGAAAACTGATCACTGAAAACTGATCACTAAAAACTGATCACTGATTATTGATCACTGAAAACTGATCACTGAAAACAGATCACTGATTATTGATCACTGAAAACTGATCACTGAAAAAAGATCACTGATTATTGATCACTGAAAACTGATCACTAAAAACTGATCAATGATTATTGATCACTGAAAACTGATCACTGAAAACAGATCACTGATTATTGATCACTGAAAACTGATCACTGAAAACAGATCACTGATTACTGATCACTGAAAACTGATCACTGATTATTGATCACTGAAAACTGATCACTGAAAATGGATCACTGATTATTGATCACTGAAAACTGATCACTGATTATCGATCACTGAAAACTGATCACTGATTATTGATCACTGAAAACTGATCACTGAAAACTGATCACTGATTATTGATCACTGAAAACTGATCACTAAAAACTGATCACTGATTATTGATCACTGAAAACTGATCACTGAAAACTGATCACTGATTATTGATCACTGAAAACTGATCACTGATTATTGATCACTGAAAACTGATCACTGAAAATGGATCACTGATTATTGATCACTGAAAACTGATCACTGATTATCGATCACTAAAAACTGATCACTGATTATTGATCACTGAAAACTGATCACTGAAAACTGATCACTGATTATTGATCACTAAAAACTGATCACTGATTATTGATCACTAAAAACTGATCACTGATTATCAATCACTAAAAACTGATCACTGATTATTGATCACTGAAAACTGATCACTGAAAACTGATCACTGATTATTGATCACTGAAAATGATCACTGATTATTGATCACTAAAAACTGATCACTGATTATTGATCACTAAAAATTGATCACTGATTATTGATCACTGAAAACTGATCACTAGAAACTGATCACTGATTATTGATCACTGAAAACTGATCACTGATTATTGATCAGTAAAAACTGATCACTGATTATTGATCACTGCAAACTGATCACTGCAAACTGATCACTGATTATTGATCTCTGAATATTGATCACTGAAAAACTGATCACTGATTATTGATCACTAAAAACTGATCACTGATTATTGATCTGATCATTGATCACTGATTATTGATCAATGATTATTGATCTCTGATTGTTGATCTCTGTTTATTGATCTGATTATTGATCACTGATTATTGATCTCTGATTATTGATCACTAATTATTGATCTGATTATTGATCTTTGGTTATTGATCGCTGATTATTGATCTGATTATTGATCTCTGATTATTGATCACTGATTATTAATCTGATTATATATCACTGATTATAGATCACTGATTATTGATCTGATTATTGATCACTGTTTATTGATAACTGATTATTGATCTCTGATTATTAATCTTATTATTGAGCTGATTATTGATCTGATTATTGATCTGATTATTGATCACTGTTTATTGATAACTGATTATTGATCTCTGATTATTAATCTTATTATTGAGCTGATTATTGATCTGATTATTGATCACTGTTTATTGATAACTGATTATTGATCTCTGATTATTAATCTTATTATTGAGCTGATTATTGAGCTGATTATTGATCTGATTATTGATCACGATAATTGATCTGATTATTGATCACGATAATTGATCTGAATATTTATCTCTGATTATTGATCTGATTATTCATCACTGTTTATTAATCTGATTATTGAGCAATGATTATTGATCACTGATTATTGATCACTGATTATTTATATGATTATTGACCTGATTATTGATCACTGATTATTGATCTGATTATTGATCACTGATTATTGAGCTCTGATTATTGATTCATGTCTGATTTCTCTGGTGTGTAACTTCACAGTAATAATGATTTTTTAGCCCCTCCCCTCTGTTGTGTGAACATGTGCGGTCTAATAGTTTATGTCTTGATCTCAGCTGACAGCAGTACTGGTATACATACTAATATTAAAGTAACTCGTTTCTAGTTACTGTAGCTGTGATTAACTCAATGATATAGATCATTACTGTTGTAGTAACTACCTGGTAATGTGTAATAGATTACTTTTTTGAGTAACTTAACCCCACTACTGGTAATCACTGACTCCGCTCTTCCCTAATGCCGTCCAATCAGAGATGGTGGGGGCGTGTATCGGTGTCTTCCTATTGGCCGTCCTGTACGAGGGGCTGAAGATGGGCCGTGAGGCGCTGCTGCGCCGCAGTCAGGTCAACGTCCGCTACAACTCCATGCCTCTGCCCGGGGCCGATGGGACGGTCCTGATGGAGACGCACAAGACTGTCGGGTAGGTGGCTAACACTAACGTTAACGAAGAAGAGGGGGGGTTGCCATGGTAACACAACTGTAACGTCTCCAGAGTGATCCTAGTACATATTTGATACCAAGGCAAGAAAAGAAAACTGATTCACCAGGAAAAGGACAAGATGAGCAAAAGAAGGACCACAGGGGGGCGCCAAACACGAAACACTGGCAGGAGCTTTAAAGGGGTTTATGTCTGACATTAGAGAGAGACTATGATTATTTAAGACTAGTTTTTATATAATATACATAGAATATATTTAAATAGAATATCCAGACATTACCTGATCATATTTACATTATTATCTATTTACAGAATAAATAAAACAGTGATTAATAAATTTTTAATCATTATTGATCAGTCATACATAGAATATTACGTCATATTTGTATTTCTTGATTATTATCAAACATTCATCTGCCCACTGTCAGCTCAATGATTGACAATCAGTGTGTGGAGGGGGCGGAGCTTCCTGTTACAATTGTGCCCCGCCTCTCAGGACACTCACCCAGGTAAAGGTAGACTTCATAGACCAGGTGTGGTTCTGGTTCTGTTATGGTGAATTTCTACTGTGTGGTACCGACCCGACTCTCCTAGTTCTTTTGTTTTCCATCAGGGTTTTTGCCTGGTACCTGTAACCCCTAACTTCGTACCTGTTGCCTCTTACCTGGTACCTGTTACCCCTAACCTGGTACCTTTAACCCCTTACCTGGTAACTGTTACCCCTAACCTGGTGCCTGTTACCCCTTATCTGGTACCCGTTACTCTCTACCTGGTACCTGTTACCCCTTACCTGGTACCTGTTACTCTCTACCTGGTACCTGTTACCCCTAACATGGTACCTGTTACTCTCTCCCTGGTACGTGTTACCCCTTACCTGGTACCTGTTACTCTCTACCTGGTACTTGTTACCCCTAACATGGTACCTGTTACTCTCTACCTGGTACGTGTTACCCCTAACATGGTACCTGTTACTCTCTACCTGGTACGTGTTACCCCTTACCTGGTACCTGTTACTCTCTACCTGGTACCTGTTACCCCTTACCTGGTACCTGTTACTCTCTGTCTGGTACCTGTTACCCCTAACATGGTACCTGTTACTCTCTATCTGGTACCTGTTACCCCTAAAATGGTACCTGTTACTCTTTACCTGGTACCTGTTACCCCTTACCTGTTACCCCTTACCTGGTACGTGTTACCCCCTAGCTGATACCTGTTACCCCCTACCTGGTACCTGTTGACCCCTTATCTGGTACGTGTTACCCCTTACCTGTTACCCCTTACCTGGTACCTGTTGACCCCTTATCTGGTACGTGCTACCCCTTACCTGTTACCCCTTACCTGGTACCTGTTGACCCCTTACCTGTATGTGTTACCCCTTACCTGTTGACCCCTTACCTGTACGTGTTACCCCTTACCTATTACCCCTTACCTGGTACCTGTTGACCCCTTACCTGGTACGTGTTACCCCTTACCTGTTGACCCCTTACCTGGTACCTGTTGACCCCTTACCTGGTACGTGTTACCCCTTACCTTTTACCCCTTACCTGGTACCTGTTGACCCCTTACCTGTACGTGTTACCCCTTACCTGTTACCCCTTACCTGGTACCTGTTGACCCCTTACCTGGTACGTGTTACCCCCTTACCTGTTACCCCTTACCTGGTACCTGTTGACCCCTTACCTGTATGTGTTACCCCTTACCTGTTACTCCTTACCTGGTACCTGTTGACCCCTTACCTGGTACCTGTTGACCCCTTACCTGTACGTGTTACCCCTTACCTGGTACCTGTTACCTGGTACCTGGTACCCCCTAGCTGATACCTGTTACCCCCTACCTGGTACCTGTTGACCCCTTACCTGGTACCTGTTGACCCCTTACCTGTACGTGTTACCCCTTACCTGTTACCCCTTACCTGGTACCTGTTGACCCCTTACCTGGTACGTGTTACCCCCTTACCTGTTACTCCTTACCTGGTACCTGTTGACCCCTTACCTGTACGTGTTACCCCTTACCTGTTACTCCTTACCTGGTACCTGTTGACCCCTTACCTGGTACCTGTTGACCCCTTACCTGTACGTGTTACCCCTTACCTGGTACCTGTTACCTGGTACCCCCTAGCTGATACCTGTTACCCCCTACCTGGTACCTGTTGACCCCTCACCTGGTACGTGTTACCCCCTTACCTGTTACCCCTTACCTGGTACCTGTTGACCCCTTACCTGTACGTGTTACCCCTTACCTGTTACTCCTTACCTGGTACCTGTTGACCCCTTACCTGGTACCTGTTGACCCCTTACCTGTACGTGTTACCCCTTACCTGTTACTCCTTACCTGGTACCTGGTACCCCCTAGCTGATACCTGTTACCCCCTACCTGGTACCTGTTGACCCCTTACCTGGTACCTGTTGACCCCTTACCTGTATGTGTTACCCCTTACCTGGTATGTGTTACCCCTTACCTGTTACCCCCTACCTGGTACCTGTTGACCCCTTACCTGGTACGTGTTACCTCTTACCTGGTACCTGGTACCCCCTAGCTGGTACCTTTAACCCTTTATCTTGTACCTGGTACCCCCTACCTGGTACCTTTAACCCCTTACCTTGTGCCTGGTACATGTGACCCGTAAAACTGGGACCTAGTACCTTTTACCCATGACCTGAAACCCTTTTGCCGTCCCATGGTACCTCTTACCCTTTCTTTGATGTTCCCTCTGTTGAGGTTCCTGGCAAGCTGAGTTGATACTAAAATATGACGTTGAGTCAGGGCTGACTTCTGATTGGTCAGAGATTATCGTCTCCAGTGGGACGTCCTCCACAGGGATCAAACCCTCTGATGGTCGTCATCGTCTAAACGCACCTGTTCTCTTCAGGAGGATTTAGTCTCCCAACTTTAAACCGTCTCTGGAACAAAACTGGTCCCCCTCTGAGACCTAAAGAACCAGGTCCACGATCACCCCCATGTGACTGAAGCTTGGCACAGCAGTGCTACAATGGCCCCGCCCACATTGATGGTGTCCTTACAGTATTTACCGTAATGGAGACCAGAGTGCCTGGTACCAAACCAGGCAGAGTCTAGCTGAGTCGAGTCTGTACCACATAACGATGTTTCCTGTTGGAGATGTTCCAATCAGACGAGTCCTGAATAATTAATGAGCTTCAGCCCGCTCTGATTGGAGCATCTCTCCATGTCTACCTAAACGGAGGAGGGGACTTTAAAATAATGAGTAAGGTTAGGGTTTTAAGGAAATGTAAAAGCTGAATTCAGACTGACTTCTATAAAGATACCAGAGGTCTGACTGATCAGATCTGTATTGATCGATCAGCTGATGAAGTATTGATGATCAGGATGAATGAGTGAAGCTTTAACATTTCTGTTTCATTAAAACGTCTCTGAGGATTCTGCTTCTTTTCTGCTGCTGAGGTGTTTCTGTCTGCAGGTTGCGCTCTTCTGTCTTAATCACACTGTTGTTAATGTGGAGGGGGCGGGGCTAACATTCAGTACGTCTACATGCTCTGTAAAGTCTGGGTCCAGCTCCATCAGGACAGTAATCTGGACTACCATCCTCGTCCCATGTTCACACCTGAGACCCATGAAAACCCCTCTGACTGATGTTCACACCTGAGACCCACGAAAACACCTCTGACTGATGTTCACACCTGAGACCCACGAAAACACCTCTGACTGATGTTCACACCTGAGACCCACGAAAACACCTCTGCTGTTTGACATTAAAACCCACTGACCAGGACACAGAATGGTTCAGAGTCCATGGAGCGTGCTCAGACTTGGATTAACTTAACTCAGTCTGACTTTGATAAACTTGGTTATTCTGACTTTGATAAACTCGGTTAGTCCGACTTTGATAAACTCAGTTAGTCTAACTTTGATAAACTCAGTTAGTCTGACTTTGATAAACTCGGTTAGTCTGACTTTGATAAACTCAGTTAGTCTGACTTTGAAAAACTCAGTCTGACTTTGATAAACTTGGTTAGTCTGACTTTGATAAACTCAGTTAGTCTGACTTTGATAAACTTGGTTAGTCCGACTTTGATAAACTCAGTTAGTCTGACTTTGATAAACTCGGTTAGTCTGACTTTGATAAACTCAGTTAGTCTGACTTTGATAAACTCAGTTAGTCTGACTTTGATAAACTCAGTTAGTCTGACTTTGATAAATTTGGTTAGTCCGACTTTGATAAACTCGGTTAGTCTGACTTTGATAAACTCGGTTAGTCTGACTTTGATAAACTCGGTTAGTCTGACTTTGATAAATTTGGTTAGTCCGACTTTGATAAACTCGATTAGTCTGACTTTGATAAACTCGGTTAGTCTGACTTTGATAAACTTGGTTAGTCTGACTTTGATAAATTTGGTTAATCCGACTTTGATAAACTCGGTTAGTCAGACTTTGATAAACTTGGTTAGTCTGACTTTGATAAACTTGGTTAGTCTGACTTTAATAAACTCAGTTAGTCTGACTTTGATAAACTCAGTTAGTCTGACTTTGATAAACTTGGTTAGTCTGACTTTGATAAATCTGGTTGGTCTGACTTTAATAAACTCAGTTAGTCTGACTTTGATAAACTTGGTTAGTCTGACTTTAATAAACTCGGTTAGTCTGACTTTGATAAACTTGGTTAGTCTGACTTTAATTAACTCGGTTAGTCTGACTTTGATAAACTCGGTTAGTCTGACTTTGATAAACTTGGTTTGTCTGACTTTGATAAATTTGGTTAGTCCGACTTTGATAAACTCGGTTAGTCTGACTTTGATAAACTCGGTTAGTCTGACTCTGATAAACTTGGTTAGTCTGACTTTGATAAACTCAGTTAGTCTGACTTTGAAAAACTCAGTCTGACTTTGATAAACTTGGTTAGTCTGACTTTGATAAACTCAGTTAGTCTGACTTTGATAAACTTTGTTAGTCCGACTTTGATAAAACTTGGTTAGTCCGACTTTGATAAACTCGGTTAGTCTGACTTTGATAAACTCAGTTAGTCTGACTTTGATAAACTCAGTTAGTCTGACTTTGATAAACTCAGTTAGTCTGACTTTGATAAATTTGGTTAGTCCAACTTTGATAAACTCGATTAGTCTGACTTTGATAAACTCGGTTAGTCTGACTTTGATAAATTTGGTTAGTCCGACTTTGATAAACTCGATTAGTCTGACTTTGATAAACTCGGTTAGTCTGACTTTGATAAACTTGGTTAGTCTGACTTTGATAAATTTGGTTAATCCGACTTTGATAAACTCGGTTAGTCTGACTTTGATAAACTTGGTTAGTCTGAGTTTGATAAACTTGGTTAGTCTGACTTTAATAAACTCAGTTAGTCTGACTTTGATAACCTCAGTTAGTCTGACTTTGATAAACTTGGTTAGTCTGACTTTGATAAATTTGGTTGGTCTGACTTTAATAAACTCAGTTAGTCTGACTTTGATAAACTTGGTTAGTCTGACTTTAATAAACTCGGTTAGTCTGACTTTGATAAACTCGGTTAGTCTGACTTTAATTAACTTGGTTAGTCTGACTTTGATAAACTCGGTTAGTCTGACTTTGATAAACTTGGTTATTCTGACTTTGATAAATTTGGTATGTCCGACTTTGATAGACTTGGTTAGTCTGACTTTGATAAACTCGGTTAGTCCGACTTTGATAAACTTGGTTAGTCTGACTTTGATAAACTCGGTTAGTCCGACTTTGATAAACTCGCTTAGTCTGACTTTGATAAACTCGCTTAGTCTGACTTTGATAAACTCGGTTAGTCTGACTTTGATAAACTCGGTTAGTCTGACTTTGATAAACTCGGTTTGTCCGACTTTGATAAACTCAGTTAGTCTGACTTTGATAAACTCGGTAAGTCTGACTTTGATAAACTTGGTTAGTCTGACTTTGATAAATTTGGTTAGTCTGACTTTAATAAACTCGGTTAGTCTGACTTTGATAAACTCTGTTAGTCTGACTTTGATAAACTCGGTAAGTCTGACTTTGATAAACTTGGTTAGTCTGACTTTGATAAACTTGGTTAGTCTGACTTTGATAAACTCGGTTAGTCTGACTTTGATAAACTCGGTTAGTCTGACTTTGATAAACTCGGTTAGTCTGACTTTGATAAACTCGGTTAGCCTGACTTTGATAAACTCGGTTTGTCTGACTTTGATAAACTCAGTCTGACTTTGATAAACTCGGTTAGTCTGACTTTGATAAACTCGGTTAGTCTGACTTTGATAAACTCGGTTAGTCTGACTTTGATAAACTCGGTTAGCCTGACTTTGATAAACTCGGTTTGTCTGACTTTGATAAACTCAGTCTGACTTTGATAAACTCGGTTAGTCTGACTTTGATAAACTCGGTTAGTCTGACTTTGATAAACTCGGTTAGTCCGACTTTGATAAACTCGGTTAGCCTGACTTTGATAAACTCGGTTTGTCTGACTTTGATAAACTCAGTCTGACTTTGATAAACTCAGTCTGACTTTGATAAACTCGGTTAGTCTGACTTTGATAAACTCGGTTAGTCTGACTTTGATAAACTCGGTTAGCCTGACTTTGATAAACTCGGTTTGTCTGACTTTGATAAACTCGGTTTGTCTGACTTTGATAAACTCGGTTTGTCTGACTTTGATAAACTCGGTTAGTCCTGACTTTGATAAACTCGGTTAACCTGACTTTGATAAACTCGGTTAGCCTGACTTTGATAAACTCGGTTTGTCTGACTTTGATAAACTCAGTCTGACTTTGATAAACTCAGTCTGACTTTGATAAACTCGGTTAGTCTGACTTTGATAAACTCGGTTAGTCTGACTTTGATAAACTTGGTTAGTCTGACTTTGATAAACTTGGTTAGTCTGACTTTGATAAACTCGGTTAGTCTGACTTTGATAAACTCGGTTAGTCTGACTTTGATAAACTCGGTTAGTCTGACTTTGATAAACTCGGTTAGTCTGACTTTGATAAACTCGGTTAGCCTGACTTTGATAAACTCGGTTTGTCTGACTTTGATAAACTCAGTCTGACTTTGATAAACTCGGTTAGTCTGACTTTGATAAACTCGGTTAGTCTGACTTTGATAAACTCGGTTAGTCTGACTTTGATAAACTCGGTTAGTCCGACTTTGATAAACTCGGTTAGCCTGACTTTGATAAACTCGGTTTGTCTGACTTTGATAAACTCAGTCTGACTTTGATAAACTCGGTTAGTCTGACTTTGATAAACTCGGTTAGTCTGACTTTGATAAACTCGGTTAGTCCGACTTTGATAAACTCGGTTAGTCCGACTTTGATAAACTCGGTTAGTCCGACTTTGATAAACTCGGTTAGTCCGACTTTGATAAACTCAGTTAGTCTGACTTTGATAAACTCGGTTAGTCTGACTTTAATAAACTCAGTTAGTCTGACTGTGATAAACTCAGTCTGACTTTGATAAACTCGGTTAGTCTGACTTTGATAAACTTGGTTAGTCTGACTTTAATAAACTCAGTTAGTCTGACTGTGATAATCTCAGTCTGACTTTGATAAACTCGGTTTGTCTGACTTTGATAAACTCAGTTAGTCTGACTTTGATAAACTCGGTTAGTCCGACTTTGATAAACTCGGTTAGTCCGACTTTGATAAACTCGGTTTGTCTGACTTTGATAAACTCGGTTAGTCTGACTTTGATAAACTTGGTTAGTCTGACTGATGATCTCGGTTACACTAAAACCGTAATTTGACTTTTATGACTGCATGTAAATGTACTGAAGGAGGCTTATGCTAATGCTAACCCTTGCTGTATTAGCTGCATTTAAAGTGTGCTAAAGCTAGCTGGTGTAGAACTACATTAAAGGTGATGGGACATACATGAATGCTAACTCATCTAACTCAGAACTTTAAAATGAACGCTGTAGCTGCTGTTAGCTTAATGCTAATGGTGCTAATTTTAGCGTCTTATTTTTAAACTAAAGTAAAAATGGTCAGCAGTACATTCATGCTAATGCTAACAAAAACACAAACTGTCAATGCTAATGAGGCAAATGCTAACTGCCTTATCTTTCACTACAGACAGCGGATGCTAAGCCCCGCCCACTTCCTGCAGACCTTCCTCCACATCGTCCAGGTGGTCGTCAGCTACTTCCTGATGCTGGTCTTCATGACCTATAACGCCTACCTCTGCATCGCCGTGGCGGCGGGCGCGGGCATGGGCTACTTCCTGTTTAGCTGGCGAAAGGCGGTGGTCGTGGACATCACAGAACACTGCCATTAGCCGCTAGCTAGCCACCGTTAGCTAGCATCTGTAGTTTTGATTTCTGCTGATCACAATCAATAAAGGCTAACTCACCTGTCCACTCTATGTTAGCGTGCTAGCTAACCAGTGTTAGCACTAGAGGACGACACTAAGGTAACCATGGTAACAGCCTGCTGTAGGTTAATGTGCACACTAACGTCTGTAGTTAGCAATGGTTTAATGAATCTCCACCGGCCAATCACAGTTCAGATCAGCTCAGAGGACTCTGATTGGCCAAAATCTCCTTTTTGTTTATTTGTAACTTTAGTGCCATAACACCTGAGGGCTAGCACTGCTAGCTCAGACATTAGCACACTTAGAATTCATTCATTTATCAGTTAGCTTTGTTAGCATGTAGCTAAAGAGACCCTTCAAAATAAAACGCCAACATTTATCTACAAAATAAAACATTTAAAGTTTCGTTTTGACAGAAATGAAGTTTTTTTAAGTTTTTGTTTCTACTTTTTTATGTTTGTGAGCCAATCAGAGCTCAGAGGTTTTTCAGAATAAAACCCGTTTCCTCTTTGAATATAAACATAAAAATAAAGATTTAAACCATGAACAGCGTCTCCACCGCCGGCCTTAAGCCACGCCTCCTGCCTTAACCACCTGTGAACTCGGGAGGTGAAAGGAAGTTTTATTTTGAAAGTTTAAAGCCTCCTGATCCGCGCCCTCTACTGGTGTGTTTGTGAATAGTGGCGATTTATTGGTTCACTCTGACAGGTGGGCGGAGTTTACTCACTGGACCAATCAGGTTGCAGGGACAGATCTGTTTCTGGAGTTTTATTGTGAAATTATTTGTTGAGGTTTTCCTGTTAAAGAGAGCACAGCGACACCAAGTGGACAGACGTGCTCTACTGTGGGCCTGTCAGTGTGATGTCATCGTGATGTCATCGTGATGTCATTGTCCGTTGATGTAAATGAAGGAAACTGTCTTTATAATGTCGAAAAATGCTGGAATCATTAAAAGATGAATAAAGTTTATGAAGAAAACCAGCGTCTGCTCGTTTGTTGAAATGAACTTTAACCTCCTCAGATTTACTGAGTGTACAAAAAAACCTGCCATTAAATCAGCATACATCAATATTTTTTTCTATTTTTTTCATAAATCTCTTTAACAACTTCAGACCTGCTCAAAACTACAAAAAAATCCAATAATTCTCAGAATTTTAACCCTTTAAATGCCAGTTTGATTATTTGAAATATTTCATTTTTTACTAAAAACAGAAAAAGTTAATTATTTTTCATATAATCAATAGTAGACAGATGGGGCTTTGGGGGTGAAAAGAGTCTTGGATGGGTCAAAGTTTAGCAACAAAACTGATTTGATCGCATTTATATATATATATATATATATATTTTTTTTTTTTTTTTCAACACTCTGATTTTTGGCACTTAACAAAAATTTCACATTTGTTACAGAGAATGTGTGCTTTCTGACATTGGCAAACCATATCACTAATAGAAATAACAAAGATGGTAACGATAGTTATAATAAAAGATAATCTGATTAAAGACAAACCAACATAAAACTAAAAATAATAATAATAGTAAACAGATGATTAAACAAAGGAACAAATGATGTAAAAATAAAAGGTATCATTATAACAATAACAATAAAATTGAGATATAGACATACACAAATATATATCCATACACATAGAAACATACATTTGTACAGAGATACATGAATAAAATTAAAACATATATACAAATAGATAAAATAAATACATAGATAAACACAGTCTAGCAATGTTACCAAACAAAAAGAAATCAAATAAGCAGAGGAGAGCTTAATTATTAACCATATCAGTCGTCAGGATAAATGTACCAATATACTACAAATATGTATAGAAAATGTATAAAATAGAAAACGTCAATTTGCATATCAGAAAGAGGATTTTTATTGCATTAATATTTTTTACGTAATGTCAGAAATAACCTCTGCCCATCTTTACTCCTGAGAGACTCTGCCTCTCTAAAATGCTCCTTTTATACCCAGTCATGTGACTGACCTGCTGGTAATTAACCTCATTAGTTAAAATGCTGCTCCAGATGTGTTTCAGTGCTTTTCCTGTCTTTTGTTTCCGTCCCTACCTTTGTGGATCCCATCATACTCCGGTCCTGTTGGGGGCAGTACCGAGCAGGGGCGGCTCCTCTCTGCCGGGGTGGTAGCAGTATTTCCGGGTAGCAGGTGGATGTTTTTCTGTGGGTCAAATCAATCAGGGACGATACTCCGGTTTCAGTCCTTAATATCTCCGTTATCTCTAAGTCAAAGGTCTTTTACCGGGACTTTGATGTCCTGCGGTCTCCGGTAACTTCCGCTCGGTCTCTCTGTCCTCACCCACCCTCTCATGGCCTCCAGGCGGCCGGACAGCTTCGACGGGCTCGGCTTCCGCGGCCGCGATGACCCGCTGTACGGAGCCAGCTACCCGGGGAGAAGCTCCGGAGGCCCCGCCGAGCTGCAGCACCATCACTGGGTCACCACGCCGCCGGACATCCCGGGGAGTCGGAACCTGCACCACGGAGAGCGGACACCTCAGTACGAGGAGCCGCTGGGAGAGCCCGGAGCTCCGGGAGCGGGCTGGGAGGCTCCACAGCCCGGGGTACCTCCAGCAGGTGGGTCTAAGGGGGGTAAGGGGGTCTGGGAGCGGGCTGGGAGGCTCCACAGCCCGGGGTACCTCCAGCAGGTGGGTCTAAGGGGGGTAAGGAGGTCTGGGAGCGGGCTGGGAGGCTCCACAGCCCGGGGTACCTCCAGGCTAGGGTCAGGTGAGGACGGAGGATGGTTAGCTCACAGGCTAACGATTACATGGGAACTCTATGGAAGGAGCTAACTGTTATTGAGGTTAGCTGGTGTTACGGTTCAAAGAGAGACCGTGCTATCTGGTGATTCTCAGCTATGGCTGGACAGCCAGTCAGGGTACACAAATATATAAAAGAACAAGATTTTAAACAAGATTACAGGAAACTCTGTTCGATGTTTGTCATCTCTAGAAGTCCAGAAGGGTTCTGGAGTATTCTGCCTGTTTTTATAGTGTGCTCTGGTAGGAAGAGCTTCTTCTTCTTCTATCTTCTATCTTCTTCTTCTTCTTCTTCTCTGGTTTGTCCTCCTGTGTTTGCTCTCTGCCTCTTTCCCCTCTTTTATTCTGAAAGGCTGTCTTTCCCCTCTGTGGTCTGATAATGTAGACTTTTATGGTCCTTATTGATTATTTTTGATTGTTCATTTTACTTCCTGTGATTTTTGTAGCTCTTATTCTGAAATTGTCGTATCTTCTTCCTGTTTCAGAGCAGCTGAATCGATTTGCAGGATTCGGGATCGGACTGGTCAGGTAGAGAACCTTTGGTTATTTTAGTTTTTTATCAGAGCTGGGCACAGGTGATCAATAATTAAACTGTATTAACCATTGATCCGTTAACAGAGGTAATCAGGTTTATAAAGTCTTCAGAGGCTGGGGAGACTCAGAAAACTTTAACTCTCTCAGTTTTATGTTGAACAGACGGTCAGTGAACTCAGCACACGGCTGCTGTTTCAGCTGGGATCATCAGCGCCACCTAGCGGGGAGAGGTTTAAAAACGTCCAATCCTTCTTCCACCGGGGCGTCACTGATGATACAGCTGAATTTAAAGAACCAACATGGCGGTAATGGAAAGTGGACTTCTAGAAGTCCTCGTTAAAATAATGAACAGTAACGGGTTAATAGACGCGTGCCCAGCTCTAGTTACTTACATTGATTTAATAATCATGTCATCACGCCCTGAGCAGTTTTGATCCTTGCGTGGTTTTCTGATGAGCCTGTCAGACTAAACTGAGGGATTAGACTAACAGGATTCTGATTAGCCCGTCTCTGTCTCTGTCCTCCTGCAGCCTCTTCACTGAGAACGTCCTCGCTCATCCCTGCATCGTCTTCCGCAGACAGTGCCAGGTATCACTCACCTTTCTATCAGTACCTGATCAGGTTCACCTGGAGCTGCTCACCTGGGGGGGGGGGGTCCGGCTCCTCTGACTTTACAGGCTCCAGCTGTTTCAGACTGTCGTTGGCGTTTCTGAGGTTTACTAGAGTCTCATCACAGTCGTAATCCTGATTGGCTGTAGAAACATTCAGTCATGTCAGACATGATCCAACAGCAGCTCCATGTTGACCCTCTTCTTCATTTCCTCATTTTAAAGATGAACGGAGGAAAACGTCTGTGGCTCCACCTCCACGCCACCGCCATAAAAACACCGTTTACCATCATTAACAGTAAACCTGAATGATGATGTCAAACCTCTGCTTGGACAGAGTAACTCAGGTGTCAGTTTAGAGAGTTACTCCTGCTGTGATCTGATTGGCTGTTTGTTTCAGGTGAACTACCACGCCCGCTGTTACCACCTGACTCCATTCAGCGCCGTTGCCGTCATGTACTCCATCACTAAAGCCCAGGTACGACTCAGCAGAGACTTCCAGCACGCCGCTCAGGGGCGGCTCAGAGCGCTGTGGAGTTGTTTGTTTGGTTGTTGTTATTTGTCTCATACTCGTTGTTGTTTGTTTATTATTTCTTGTTGTCGATTTGTGTTTGTTCATTGTTATTGTTGTTATTGTTATTTGTTTCCTTGTGTTGATGGTTGTTATTATTGTTGTTTGTTTATTTTTGTTGTTGTTATTTAGGGTCCTAAGGCTCTGTGGAAGGGGATGGGCAGCACCTTCATCGTTCACGGTATCTCACTGGGGGCGGAGGGCATCATCAGTGAGCTAACACCATTACCACGGTAACACTTTATTCCTGGCCCATCAGCGATGTCACTACTCAGTATGACTGTAGTACTGCCGTACTGTTAATGTGGTATTATTGTAATATTGTATAGTATAGTATAATACTACTGACTGTAGTGTGAGTGTACTATTATTGTATGCCTGTAGTACGACTGTAATATTATAGTAACACTGTAGTATGATTGTAGTACAACTGTAGTATGACTGTAGTATGACTTAAGAATTATAGTATGACTGTAGTACAACTTAATTATTATAGTATGACTGTAGTATGACTGTAGTACAACTGTAGTATTATAGTGGGACTGTAGTATGACTGTAGTATTTTGGTATGACTGTGGTGGGCTTTAGTCTGACTGTAGTTTAACTGTAGTATTACTGTAGTACTATGGTATGACTGTAGTACGACTCTAGTATTACTGTCTGACTGTAGTACAACTTAATTATTATAGTATGACTGTAGTATGACTGTAATACAACTGTAGTATTGTAGTATAACTGTAGTATGACTGTAGTACGACTTAAGAATTATAGTATGACTGTAGTACAACTTAATTATTATAGTATGACTGTAGTATGACTGTAGTACAACTGTAGTATTATAGTAGGACTGTAGTATGACTGTAGTATTTTGGTATGACTGTGGTGGGCTTTAGTCTGACTGTAGTTTAACTGTAGTATTACTGTAGTACTATGGTATGACTGTAGTATGACTCTAGTATTACTGTCTGACTGTATTTTAACTGTTGTCTAATGGTGTTTTCATGGTTACAGGGAACTTCCTCATCGGTGGAGCTGGAAACAGTTGGCAGGTCATCTACTGCTGAAAGGGTCAGTCCACTTCTTCTTCTTCTACTCATTTATATGTTTGATTTCTTCTTCTACTGATCAGTGTGAACACAAACGTGTCGTACTCTGGAGTCTGCTTTAAGGGAGGGTCCAGGACCTGGACCAGTTCCTGCTCTGAGGTGTAGGTAGACCTGGACCCGTTTCCTCCTCTGAGGTGTAGGTAGACCTGTTGGCTCCACCCACTTCTCTAAAGTTGCCCACTATGGTCTACGACTAAATGGAGGGAAAAACATTCTGTCCTCTGCCTTTGATGATGTCATCCTCTGAAGGATGATACCATCCTTTGAAGCCTTTAATTGACTTTGAAGGATGACGTCATCAAGGCTTATAAACATTCCGTCCTTTAATGTAATTATGTTGGTAGCTCCTCCCACTCTATCACAGCGGTTCTCAACATAGGGTCTACATCCTGTTGACCCCAGACTGACCTCTCTGTCTCTCGTCCCCAGGTTAACAGCTGTGGTGGCTCTTCCTTTCTACTGTGCCAGCCTGATCGAGACAGTCCAGGTGGATTATTGATTATTGATTATTGATCAGACATTAGTTAGTGTTGCTGTTCTCCTGGTCTCTGAGATTCTGGTCTGACTCTGATCCTGTGGATCTCAGTCTTTGACAGACCTTCAGTCAGAGATAAATGGAGACCTATTGATTAGGATTGATCAATCAGATGTCAGCAGCACTGACTTTCTACTTCCTGTCTCCTCAGAGTGAGATCGTACGTGATGAAGCGTCCTCGGGGCTGCTAGATTGTCTCAGAGAAGGTTTCACTCGTCTGTTTGGCGTTGGCGCTCCCCACAGCCGCCGTCTGCTCCCACTCAGCTCTCTGCTGCTTCCTGTCGCGCTGCACGCCATCCTGCGATACGCCATTGCCACCTCCATCCAGCGGGCGGCGCTGTGGCTGCACCAGCGGAGCAGGAAGCAGCGATCCGACCCCTCCAACCCGCTGGACGCCTACTTCCCTGAGCTGGCGGCGGCGTGGGCGGGGTCTCTGGTCGCAGACATCGTGGTGTTTCCTCTGGAGACGGCGCTGCACCGCCTCGGCCTGCAGGGCACACGCACCATCATCGACGCCACGGACGGCGTCGTCGCCGTAGGAAGCGGAGGCAGCCCGATGGTGCTGCCCGTCAACACGCAGTACGACGGCTTCTCCGACTGCCTCCACGCCATCCGACGCAAGGAGGGCAGGGCCGGGTTCTACCGTGGCTTCGGAGCGCTGGCGGCACAGTATGCGCTGCATGGCGCGCTGCTGGCTGCTGCCAGGACGCTGCTGAGGCTACTGCTGCTGGAGGGGCGGGGCTGCTAGAGACACCAAATGCTGTCGCCATGACCACCAAACATTCTGTCAGTCTGTCGGCAGGAAGTGGCGAGATGATCAGAGGACGATTTTAGTTTATTTATGTTAAAATATTTCAAAAAAACAAACAAAAAAGTCTGAACAATTTAGAACAAACATGAAGAATCAGAGGAACGACCTGATTGGTTCATCTGCACAATCCCCATGCCACTACAACGCCATAGCAACCAATCACCCACATGAATCATCAGAACTCCATAGCAACAACCCTCAGCTTCCCTGGAGTAACCATAGCAACCAAAGAACATGTTTTTTGCTGCCATAGCAACCAGAAGTCCAACTCCAGGGAAAAAATGGAACCATGCCACAATTACCCGTTAGCTTAAGGGTTAGCTGTTAGCTTAGCAGCAGGCTTAGAGGGAAGGGTTAGCTGTTAGCTTAGCAGCAGGCTTAGAGGGAAGGGTTAGCTGGTAGCTTAGCAGCAGGCTTAGAGGGAAGGGTTAGCTGGTAGCTTAGCAGCAGCACTTAGAGGGAGGGGTTAGCTGGTAGCTTAGCAGCAGGCTTAGAGGGAAGGGTTAGCTGGTAGCTTAGCAGCAGCACTGGGAGGGAAGGGTTAGCTGGTAGCTTAGCAGCAGCACTTAGAGGGAAGGGTTAGCTGTTAGCTTAGCAGCAGGCTTAGAGGGAAGGGTTAGCTGGTAGCTTAGCAGCAGCACTTAGGAGAACAGGTTAGCCATTAGCTGTTAGCTTAGCAGCAGCACTGGGAGGGAAGGGTTAGCTGTTAGCTCTTCATCAAGACTGAGAAGTGAGGGTTAGCCATTAGCTTAGCTTCATCAAACACCAACAGTTTTCTGTTGTGCTCTGACTTTGAAAGTTTGCCCTGATGTCACTTCCTGCCTGATCAATGAAATATTTTGGTGTTCATGTGTCGCCATGGAGACTTTGCACCACTTCCTGTTCCAGCATGACGTCCTGATCCAGTGTTAATAATAGTAATAATGATTTAATGTGCGCTGTGAGCTGATTGGTGGAGGGTACTCTGTGTAAATAACCTGCAGACAGTGAACAGGCGGAGACTCTTTATGTAAAAAGCTGTAAAAACAAAGAGAAGCTCTGTATATCAAAGAAACGTAGAGTAACTTATCCTTCAGTCACTGATATTTAAATCTAGTTTATGTTGAAAAAATGACGTTAAATGTGGCGATTTTCAGACTGAGACGGGCGTACGCTGGTCTGTTTAGACACCAGAAATTTACGGTATAAAGAAAAATAAATATACATATATATATATTTACTCACATATGTCCAGGTCCTTCTACCATTCATGATCAGTAATAGGACACAAGGATGGAATGTTTCTAAGCTTTGATGACATCACACTCTAAAGTCCTTTAAAGACTTCAAAGGATGGCATCATCAGAGGCAGAGGATGGAATGTTTCTAAGCTTTGATGACATCACACTCTAAAGTCCTTTAAAGACTTCAAAGGATGGCATCATCAGAGGCAGAGGATGGAATGTTTCTAAGCTTTGATGACATCACACTCTAAAGTCCTTTAAAGACTTCAAAGGATGGCATCATCAGAGGCAGAGGATGGAATGTTTCTAAGCTTTGATCACATCACACTCTAAAGTCCTTTAAAGACTTCAAAGGATGACATCATCAGAGGCAGAGGATGGAATGTTTCTAAGCTTTGATGACATCACACTCTAAAGTCCTTTAAAGACTTCAAAGGATGGCATCATCAGAGGCAGAGGATGGAATGTTTCTAAGCTTTGATCACATCACACTCTAAAGTCCTTTAAAGACTTCAAAGGATGACATCATCAGAGGCAGAGGATGGAATGTTTCTAAGCTTTGATGACATCACACTCTAAAGTCCTTTAAAGACTTCAAAGGATGGCATCATCAGAGGCAGAGGATGGAATGTTTCTAAGCTTTGATCACATCACACTCTAAAGTCCTTTAAAGACTTCAAAGGATGACATCATCAGAGGCAGAGGATGGAATGTTCTTCCAGTCATTATAACCAAATAGCAGACCATAGCCTGTTTCACCGTCAGAGCAGAGTGAACCTAACAGACAGATTGTTGGTCTAACTGTGTTATAATGAAGAGTTCTACTGAACTAAAAAGAAAAAATACCCCAAAATTCCGGAGAAATGCCTCAAATTTCCAACGATTGTCCAAGAAAATTTCAAAGCAAATTCCAGCCAAAATGTCCAATCTGATTTCAGACGAAGTCAACCAAAATTCCAGAGAAACCATGGAAACTGAGTTGGTCCAGTTCTGAAAACTAAATCTAAAAGATCAGAAATGCAGCGGCCCA
The DNA here is from genome assembly GCF_018320785.1 of Cheilinus undulatus. Classification (NCBI taxonomy): domain Eukaryota; kingdom Metazoa; phylum Chordata; class Actinopteri; order Labriformes; family Labridae; genus Cheilinus; species Cheilinus undulatus. The sequence continues at coordinate 560,202 of NC_054881.1, forward strand.
CAGGGATCAGCTGACTGAGCCATGTTGGTCACATGACTCAAACGTGGGTCCGATTGGTCCTGATTGGCTGCGTGTGCGCCCGTCTCAGCGGCGTGAATCAGTGCTGTGTTAGAGATCATTAGAATAATCAGGAGGTGTTTTCTGTAAAGCTGTGGTTGAATCACTGAGTCTGCACTTTGTTCATGTTTCTTTCATTGTTAAAGTCACTTTGTGCTGTTATTAAATAAAATCTATGAACACAGAGCTGCTCTGGTTAATATCACTGTGGAGGTTAGCATTTAATAAACACAGACACAAACACAGGCAGGTCATTTTAATGCTGTTTGTTCCCTAATAAATGAACAGCTTCATCATCTAAGAGTTCAGCTATTTTCTTGTAAATGTATGACTTTATGACCTCAAAAATGCGTAATGTTTCTCTAAATTTTATTTTTGATAGGCTTTATTATCAGGTAATTGCTGTTTTATATATTTTTCAAATTTTAGATTTAGGATTTTTTCAGTGAATTAAAAAATGTCATGAAAATCAACTTAATTCAAATTGGACTGAATTATTGTCAGAGATTATTTCCAGGTCTACAGTTGTGTCATTGTTTGTATTTCCATATTTTAGGTCTGTGTTGTTAATGTGCTGTCAGACTCAACAGTAAAGGTTATTAGATCTGTATTCCCCTAAACATCCAAACGGCTATTTCAGCTCTATCTGAGCAGATGGAACACAGTTTTAGATTTAGTAAACAGTCTTCAATATCTTAGAGTATTTTTGGTCATTTTATTAAATAAATAAATGAATAAATACAACCGTCCCTTAAAGCTTTCCCAGGAAACCTTAGACATGTTTGCACCATCAGTGAAGTTCCACAGTCATTACTCTGAGTGCTTTAACATTTATCATCATTGTTGTCACATAAGTTAGCCTCTGCGGCATAAATGCTCAAAATAAAAACATGTGGCCATAAATGAGAACCATAACTTTAGAAAGTAGTTTAGAATTTTTTAGTAAGTTGGAATTATTCCGAGCTTTGTTTTAAAAAGTTAACCTGTCACAAATGTACAAATAAAATTAAGTTAGTTGAATTTAAAATGGCAGAGTACCTGATATTTAACTAATGCTGTATTTCCAATAAAGTTAATTTTTTATTTTCTTCAACAAAATCCATCATTTTCGGCTCAAAAATCTAAAAGTTCCAAGTCTTGGTTTTCTTATTTTTGTGACTTTTTAACTCGAAAATATTCAGTTTTTCTTCTAAAATGAGGATTTTCCCCTGCCGGAACCAAAGGCGGAGGATCAGGGCGGAACCTTCGTGTTTGTTGTTTCCAGTCGGAGCCTATATCTCCACACTCCTCCATGTGTTCGCCATACGTCCGTCTCTGCTGTGACGGTGTTCTCTGTTTATATTTCGGTTTTATCCGGTAAATTGCCCGGTAGTATTAAACCGGTTCTACTAAACATGTCCGGTGGCGGGAATCTGGCCGGTGGCGGGAGTTCTTTGTTCTCAGGGTTCCGGGTTCTCGGTCTTTACTCCAACCATGTGCCGCACGCGCCCCGGTACCACAAGAAACACCGGGAGTTCTACCTGGTGACGGCGGTGGGGAAACGTTTCCACACCTACAACGTAAGAAAAGACCCCGGTATTGATCCGGTATTGATCCGGTTCATACTGTTATTGTGTTTATTCTGTTTATATGGCGGACGGCTGCACGTTTGTCCTCTGACGGCTCCCGTAGCCGCTGTAAACATGAAAACAGACGAAATATACACACAGTATCACTGATCGATCAGTTATTGATCTGTCTTTATTGGTGTTCAGTATCTCTGATCGATCAGTTATTGATCTGTCTTTATTGGTGTTCAGTATCTCTGATCGATCAGTTATTGATCTGTCTTTATTGGTGTTCAGTATCTCTGATCGATCAGTTATTGATCTGTCTTTATTGGTGTTCAGTATCTCTGATCGATCAGTTATTGATCTGTCTTTATTGGTGTTCAGTATCACTGATCGATCAGTTATTGATCTGTCTTTATTGGTGTTCAGTATCTCTGATCGATCAGTTATTGATCTGTCTTTATTGGTGTTCAGTATCACTGATCGATCAGTTATTGATCTGTCTTTATTGGTGTTCAGTATCTCTGATCGATCAGTTATTGATCTGTCTTTGTTGGTGTTCAGTATCACTGATCGATCAGTTATTGATCTGTCTTTATTGGTGTTCAGTATCTCTGATCGATCAGTTATTGATCTGTCTTTGTCGGTGTTCAGTATCACTGATCGATCAGTTATTGATCTGTCTTTGTCGGTGTTCAGTATCTCTGATCGATCAGTTATTGATCTGTCTTTGTTGGTGTTCAGTATCACTGATCGATCAGTTATTGATCTGTCTTTGTTGGTGTTCAGTATCACTGATCGATCAGTTATTGATCTGTCTTTATTGGTGTTCAGTATCACTGATCGATCAGTTATTGATCTGTCTTTATTGGTGTTCAGTATCACTGATCGATCAGTTATTGATCTGTCTTTATTGGTGTTCAGTATCTCTGATCGATCAGTTATTGATCTGTCTTTGTTGGTGTTTCAGGTGAACAGGCTGGGGATCGTGGCTGTCAGTGAGTAAAACTTTAAAAACCTGTTTATAAACAAATCTCAGTCAAACATGACAGACCAGAACCAGACTGAGACCAGAACCAGACTGAGACCAGAACCAGACTGAGACCAGAACCAGACTGAGACCAGAACCAGACTGAGAGACCAAAACCAGACTGAGACCAGAACCAGACTGAGACCAAAACCAGACTGAGACCAGAACCAGACTGAGACCAAAACCAGACTGAGACCAGAACCAGACTGAGACCAGAACCAGACTGAGACCAAAACCAGACTGAGACCAGAACCAGACTGAGAGAGCAGAACCAGACTGAGAGAGCAGAACCAGACTGAGAGACCAAAACCAGACTGAGAGACCAAAACCAGACTGAGACCAGAACCAGACTGAGACCAGAACCAGACTGAGACCAGAACCAGACTGAGACCAGAACCAGACTGAGACCAGAACCAGACTGAGAGAGCAGAACCAGACTGAGACCAGAACCAGACTGAGACCAGAACCAGACTGAGACCAGAACCAGACTGAGAGACCAAAACCAGACTGAGACCAGAACCAGACTGAGACCAAAACCAGACTGAGACCAGAACCAGACTGAGACCAGAACCAGACTGAGACCAAAACCAGACTGAGACCAGAACCAGACTGAGACCAAAACCAGACTGAGAACAGAACCAGACTGAGACCAAAACCAGACTGAGACCAGAACCAGACTGAGACCAGAACCAGACTGAGAGAGCAGAACCAGACTGAGAGACCAAAACCAGACTGAGACCAGAACCAGACTGAGACCAGAACCAGACTGAGACCAAAACCAGACTGAGACCAGAACCAGACTGAGACCAGAACCAGACTGAGACCAAAACCAGACTGAGACCAGAACCAGACTGAGACCAAAACCAGACTGAGACCAGAACCAGACTGAGACCAAAACCAGACTGAGACCAGAACCAGACTGAGACCAGAACCAGACTGAGACCAAAACCAGACTGAGACCAGAACCAGACTGAGACCAAAACCAGACTGAGAACAGAACCAGACTGAGACCAAAACCAGACTGAGACCAGAACCAGACTGAGACCAGAACCAGACTGAGAGAGCAGAACCAGACTGAGAGACCAAAACCAGACTGAGACCAGAACCAGACTGAGACCAGAACCAGACTGAGACCAAAACCAGACTGAGACCAGAACCAGACTGAGACCAGAACCAGACTGAGACCAAAACCAGACTGAGACCAGAACCAGACTGAGACCAAAACCAGACTGAGACCAGAACCAGACTGAGAGAGCAGAACCAGACTGAGAGAGCAGAACCAGACTGAGAGACCAAGAACCAGACTGAGAGACCAAAACCAGACTGAGAGACCAGAACCAGACTGAGACCAGAACCAGACTGAGACCAGAACCAGACTGAGACCAGAACCAGACTGAGACCAGAACCAGACTGAGAGAGCAGAACCAGACTGAGACCAGAACCAGACTGAGACCAGAACCAGACTGAGACCAGAACCAGACTGAGAGACCAGAACCAGACTGAGACCAGAACCAGACTGAGAGACCAGAACCAGACTGAGAGAGCAGAACCAGACTGAGACCAGAACCAGACTGAGAGAGCAGAACCAGACTGAGACCAGAACCAGACTGAGACCAGAACCAGACTGAGACCAGAACCAGACTGAGAGACCAGAACCAGACTGAGACCAGAACCAGACTGAGAGACCAGAACCAGACTGAGAGAGCAGAACCAGACTGAGACCAGAACCAGACTGAGAGAGCAGAACCAGACTGAGACCAGAACCAGACTGAGACCAGAACCAGACTGAGACCAAAACCAGACTGAGACCAGAACCAGACTGAGACCAAAACCAGACTGAGAACAGAACCAGACTGAGACCAAAACCAGACTGAGACCAGAACCAGACTGAGACCAGAACCAGACTGAGAGAGCAGAACCAGACTGAGAGACCAAAACCAGACTGAGACCAGAACCAGACTGAGACCAGAACCAGACTGAGACCAAAACCAGACTGAGACCAGAACCAGACTGAGACCAGAACCAGACTGAGACCAAAACCAGACTGAGACCAGAACCAGACTGAGACCAAAACCAGACTGAGACCAGAACCAGACTGAGACCAAAACCAGACTGAGACCAGAACCAGACTGAGACCAGAACCAGACTGAGACCAAAACCAGACTGAGACCAGAACCAGACTGAGACCAAAACCAGACTGAGAACAGAACCAGACTGAGACCAAAACCAGACTGAGACCAGAACCAGACTGAGACCAGAACCAGACTGAGAGAGCAGAACCAGACTGAGAGACCAAAACCAGACTGAGACCAGAACCAGACTGAGACCAGAACCAGACTGAGACCAAAACCAGACTGAGACCAGAACCAGACTGAGACCAGAACCAGACTGAGACCAAAACCAGACTGAGACCAGAACCAGACTGAGACCAAAACCAGACTGAGACCAGAACCAGACTGAGAGAGCAGAACCAGACTGAGAGCAGAACCAGACTGAGAGACCAAAACCAGACTGAGAACCAGACTGAGAGACCAGAACCAGACTGAGACCAGAACCAGACTGAGACCAGAACCAGACTGAGACCAGAACCAGACTGAGACCAGAACCAGACTGAGAGAGCAGAACCAGACTGAGACCAGAACCAGACTGAGACCAGAACCAGACTGAGACCAGAACCAGACTGAGAGACCAGAACCAGACTGAGACCAGAACCAGACTGAGAGACCAGAACCAGACTGAGAGAGCAGAACCAGACTGAGACCAGAACCAGACTGAGAGAGCAGAACCAGACTGAGACCAGAACCAGACTGAGACCAGAACCAGACTGAGACCAGAACCAGACTGAGACCAGAACCAGACTGAGACCAGAACCAGACTGAGAGACCAAAACCAGACTGAGACCAGAACCAGACTGAGACCAAAACCAGACTGAGACCAGAACCAGACTGAGACCAAAACCAGACTGAGACCAGAACCAGACTGAGACCAGAACCAGACTGAGACCAAAACCAGACTGAGACCAGAACCAGACTGAGAGAGCAGAACCAGACTGAGAGAGCAGAACCAGACTGAGAGACCAAAACCAGACTGAGAGACCAAAACCAGACTGAGAGACCAAAACCAGACTGAGACCAGAACCAGACTGAGACCAGAACCAGACTGAGACCAGAACCAGACTGAGACCAGAACCAGACTGAGACCAGAACCAGACTGAGAGAGCAGAACCAGACTGAGACCAGAACCAGACTGAGACCAGAACCAGACTGAGACCAGAACCAGACTGAGAGACCAAAACCAGACTGAGACCAGAACCAGACTGAGACCAAAACCAGACTGAGACCAGAACCAGACTGAGACCAGAACCAGACTGAGACCAAAACCAGACTGAGACCAGAACCAGACTGAGACCAAAACCAGACTGAGAACAGAACCAGACTGAGACCAAAACCAGACTGAGACCAGAACCAGACTGAGACCAGAACCAGACTGAGAGAGCAGAACCAGACTGAGAGACCAAAACCAGACTGAGACCAGAACCAGACTGAGACCAGAACCAGACTGAGACCAAAACCAGACTGAGACCAGAACCAGACTGAGACCAGAACCAGACTGAGACCAAAACCAGACTGAGACCAGAACCAGACTGAGACCAAAACCAGACTGAGACCAGAACCAGACTGAGACCAAAACCAGACTGAGACCAGAACCAGACTGAGACCAGAACCAGACTGAGACCAAAACCAGACTGAGACCAGAACCAGACTGAGACCAAAACCAGACTGAGAACAGAACCAGACTGAGACCAAAACCAGACTGAGACCAGAACCAGACTGAGACCAGAACCAGACTGAGAGAGCAGAACCAGACTGAGAGACCAAAACCAGACTGAGACCAGAACCAGACTGAGACCAGAACCAGACTGAGACCAAAACCAGACTGAGACCAGAACCAGACTGAGACCAGAACCAGACTGAGACCAAAACCAGACTGAGACCAGAACCAGACTGAGACCAAAACCAGACTGAGACCAGAACCAGACTGAGAGAGCAGAACCAGACTGAGAGAGCAGAACCAGACTGAGAGACCAAAACCAGACTGAGAGACCAAAACCAGACTGAGAGACCAGAACCAGACTGAGACCAGAACCAGACTGAGACCAGAACCAGACTGAGACCAGAACCAGACTGAGAGAGCAGAACCAGACTGAGACCAGAACCAGACTGAGACCAGAACCAGACTGAGACCAGAACCAGACTGAGAGACCAGAACCAGACTGAGACCAGAACCAGACTGAGAGACCAGAACCAGACTGAGAGAGCAGAACCAGACTGAGACCAGAACCAGACTGAGAGAGCAGAACCAGACTGAGACCAGAACCAGACTGAGACCAGAACCAGACTGAGACCAGAACCAGACTGAGAGACCAGAACCAGACTGAGACCAGAACCAGACTGAGAGACCAGAACCAGACTGAGAGAGCAGAACCAGACTGAGACCAGAACCAGACTGAGAGAGCAGAACCAGACTGAGACCAGAACCAGACTGAGACCAGAACCAGACTGAGACCAAAACCAGACTGAGACCAGAACCAGACTGAGACCAAAACCAGACTGAGAACAGAACCAGACTGAGACCAAAACCAGACTGAGACCAGAACCAGACTGAGACCAGAACCAGACTGAGAGAGCAGAACCAGACTGAGAGACCAAAACCAGACTGAGACCAGAACCAGACTGAGACCAGAACCAGACTGAGACCAAAACCAGACTGAGACCAGAACCAGACTGAGACCAGAACCAGACTGAGACCAAAACCAGACTGAGACCAGAACCAGACTGAGACCAAAACCAGACTGAGACCAGAACCAGACTGAGACCAAAACCAGACTGAGACCAGAACCAGACTGAGACCAGAACCAGACTGAGACCAAAACCAGACTGAGACCAGAACCAGACTGAGACCAAAACCAGACTGAGAACAGAACCAGACTGAGACCAAAACCAGACTGAGACCAGAACCAGACTGAGACCAGAACCAGACTGAGAGAGCAGAACCAGACTGAGAGACCAAAACCAGACTGAGACCAGAACCAGACTGAGACCAGAACCAGACTGAGACCAAAACCAGACTGAGACCAGAACCAGACTGAGACCAGAACCAGACTGAGACCAAAACCAGACTGAGACCAGAACCAGACTGAGACCAAAACCAGACTGAGACCAGAACCAGACTGAGAGAGCAGAACCAGACTGAGAGAGCAGAACCAGACTGAGAGACCAAAACCAGACTGAGAGACCAAAACCAGACTGAGAGACCAGAACCAGACTGAGACCAGAACCAGACTGAGACCAGAACCAGACTGAGACCAGAACCAGACTGAGACCAGAACCAGACTGAGAGAGCAGAACCAGACTGAGACCAGAACCAGACTGAGACCAGAACCAGACTGAGACCAGAACCAGACTGAGAGACCAGAACCAGACTGAGACCAGAACCAGACTGAGAGACCAGAACCAGACTGAGAGAGCAGAACCAGACTGAGACCAGAACCAGACTGAGAGAGCAGAACCAGACTGAGACCAGAACCAGACTGAGACCAGAACCAGACTGAGACCAGAACCAGACTGAGATCAGACCGCCCCTAGTTTGACGTGAGGAGACCCCGGGAAGACCTGCGGCAGCTATAAAAACACTAACGAGGATGTGAATAAACTGAACCAAACTTCCTGATTGGCTGCCTGTTTGTGATGTCGTGGTTGCCTAGGTAACAGCCTATCAGATGACATCAGCTGTGTGGCAGCAGACAGGATGTTGGTGTTCGCCGCCGCTGGACGAGACATCAGCGCCTTCGCCAGGAACAAAGAGGTGAGAAACCAGAGCGAAGGGAGCGTGGCAGACGACCTCGGTTTAGTGGGAGGAGCTAACATGCAGACAGCCTCTAGTGCATAATATATAGGTAGACGCCTCATTGACTGTGTTTGCCCGCTGCCGCTATACGTCAACTGTCCGCCATATTACCAGAGGAAAGACGGTTCCAGAAACAATGTAAGTCAATGAGGGATGACGGGTTTGTGTCTACAAACACACAAGTTTACGTTAAAGTGGTCGTCATGAGTCGTCTGTATGTAACGTGGAATACCTCAGGGCAAGATGGCGGCGGCGTTGACGTACGACCCAGTGGCCAATGAGACGTCTACGTATATTATGTCTATGCTCTAGTGGACCAAACAGGAAGTACAGGTACCTCAGGGGGCGGACTCTGACCCAGGTGTGTTTTCCTCTCAGGTAGTGATGCGTTACCATGGACACAAACAGGAAGTCCGTCTGCTGCTTCCTCTGGGGGATCAGCTGATCTCTGCAGACAGTGGCGGTGATGTCATCGTGTGGGACGTCCAGGATGGAGGTGAGGGGGCGGGACTTCTGTTGGAATGTACCTTTTTTCTGAGGAGTTTCCTAAGTGAGTCGACCATGATAGAGGACAGGATCTGCTCTACTTCCTCTGTTCTCCTCTAGTGAGGAAACGCCGTGGCGTCCTGTACCACAGGACAGGATCTTCTCCACCTGTCCTCAGATCTTCAGCCTGAGGAGACTTCAGGACCTTAGAGAGCTCAGATTTATTACCCAGGGTTCCTCGTTCATTCACTGATAGGTGTGAGTTTTGTAGTCCATGGATGTTAAATTGTAGTTTTTACGCGTTCTGTCTGTGACGTCCTCCCAGGGAAGTGTGGTCGCTAATCCCCGCGGTCTCCTCAACTGAGACGTTTACGCCGGGTTGAGGAGGAGGCAAGGACTCAGGAGGGACTTTCAGGACTTTTCACATGGACCCTTTGTCTAACTTTTACTCACCCTGTTCCCATCATGCCTTGCTCTCTCTCTCTCTCTCAGATGTCTACCTGCGGCTACAGTTTGACCCCACCTCCTTCGACGTGTCAGCCATGATGCACCCCAGCACCTATCTGAACAAGGTGCTGCTGGGAAGTTCCCAGGGTGCACTGCAGCTGTGGAACATCAAGACCAGGTTAGTGTGTGGGGGCAGCAGAGGTTTCTGGGTAATTATCAGTGACCTCCAGTGTTCCAGGGTTACTCACTGATCTGCAGACGTGTGAGACTTATATGGTAGTGTTTATCCTGCTAACGTGGAATATTTGATGTCCTGTATATTTATTATTAATGTACTAACAGGTGGATCGCATGTCTGTTCTAAACGTGTTCTAAACGTGTCAACCTGGATATTTCTTCTTCTGTGTTTCAGTAAACTGTTGTTCACGTTCCCGGGGTGGTCAGCAGGGGTCACTGTTCTACAGCAGGTCAGTCCCTCAGCTCTCTCTGTTCAGGATTCACTATCAGACGTTCTGCTCTGAATCTTCTGTTCTCAGTGTCAGCATCAATAGTCTCTGAGCAGCTCTGGTTTAACCTGGAGAACTGTGAGGAACCTCTGATGGTTCTATGTCTGCAGACTCAGTGGGCCTTATATCACCATGTTAGTCTCTGAGCAGCTCTGGTTTAACCTGGAGAACTGTGAGGAACCTCTGATGGTTCTATGTCTGCAGACTCAGTGGGCCTTATATCACCATGTTAGTCTCTGAGCAGCTCTGGTTTAACCTGGAGAACTGTGAGGAACCTCTGATGGTTCTATGTCTGCAGACTCAGTGGGCCTTATATCACCATGTTAGTCTCTGAGCAGCTCTGGTTTAACCTGGAGAACTGTGAGGAACCTCTGATGGTTCTATGTCTGCAGACTCAGTGGGCCTTATATCACCATGTTAGTCTCTGAGCAGCTCTGGTTTAACCTGGAGAACTGTGAGGAACCTCTGATGGTTCTGGCTTTGAACTTTATTTAGATATTTCAGTGGAAAAGTCTCAGGATGATTTAATGTGCTTTTATTTTGAAACTCCCAGAGTCCTGCTGTAGACGTGGTTGGTGTCGGCATGGCGACAGGTCGCATCGTCATTCACAACATCCGATTGGATGAGAAACTGATGAGCTTCACACAGGACTGGGGACCAATCAGCTCGCTGGCTTTCAGAACAGGTAGACCAACATGATAACAGAAAAAATAATAAAAATCATATAATGATAATATATGATAATAATAATAATGATAATAATAATGATATAACAACAACAACAACAAAAACAACAACAATAATAATAACAATAATAATAGTAATAGTAATAACAACAATAATGATAATAATAATAATAATAATAATAATAATGATAATATAATAATAATGATAATAATAATGATATAACAACAACAACAACAACAACAATAATAATAACAATAATAATAGTAATAGTAATAACAACAATAATAATTATAATAATAATGATAATATAATAATAATGATAATAGTAATAGTAATAACAATAATAATATTAATAATGATAGTAATAATAATAATAGTAATAGTAATAACAACAATAATAATAATAATGATAATGATAATATAATAATAATGATAATAATAATGATAATAGTAATAGTAATAACAATAATAATATTAATAAGGATAATAATAATGATATAACAACAAAAATAATGATAATAATAATAATAATAATAATATAATAATAATGATAATGATAATAATAATAATAATAATAGTAATAGTAATAACAATAATAATGTTAATAATAATGATATAACAACATCAATAATAATAATAATAATAATAATATAATAATGATAATAATAATGTTAATAGTAATAGTAATAACAATTATAATATTAATAATGATAATAATATTGATATAACAACAACAATAATAATAATAATAATAATAATAATAATAGTAATAGTAATAACAATAATAATGTTAATAATAATGATATAACAACATCAATAATAATAATAATAATAATATAATAATGATAATAATAATGTTAATAGTAATAGTAATAACAATTATAATATTAATAATGATAATAATATTGATATAACAACAACAATAATAATAATAATAATAATAATAATAATAATAGTAATAGTAATAACAGTAATAATAATGATATAATAACAATAATAATAATAATAGTAATAATAATGATGATGATGATATTATAATAATAACAAATCCCTTCCTTACTGCCAGCACTCATAATAATATTAATAACAATTCTATTCTACCTCAGATGGTCCTCCCATCATGGCGTCTGGCAGCCCTCAGGGCCACATTGCATTCTGGGATTTAGAGCGCCGTCAGCTGGTCACTCAACAGAGACACGCCCACAGCACAGCCATTGCCGGGGCAACCTTCCTGCATGGAGAGCCGCTATTGGTCACCAATGGAGCAGACAACGCCATCAAGGTAAACAAACAAACAAACAGAGACATAAATAAATAGCTGTTTTTTTATTTATTGTTTATTTGATGTGGACATCACAATTACATTGGACAAACCAGATGCATTGTTTGAGTGTTTTAGCACAGGTGCTAATTCGCACATTCGTAAACAAACAGAGACATAAACAAACAGGTAAACAAACAAACAGAGACATAAACAAACAGGTAAACAAACATAAACATTAACAAACAGGTAAACAAACAAGCACAGACATAAACAAACAGGTAAACAAACATAAACATTAACAAACAGGTAAACAAACAAGCAGAGACATAAACAAACAGGTAAACAAACAAGCAGAGACATAAACAAACAGGTAAACAAACAAGCAGAGACATAAACAAACAGGTAAACAAACAAGCAGAGACATAAACAAACAGGTAAACAAACATAAACATTAACAAACAGGTAAACAAACAAGCAGAGACATAAACAAACAGGTAAACAAACATAGACATAAACAGGTAAACAAACAGAGACATAAACAAACAGAGACATAAACAAACAGGTAAACAAACAAGCACAGACATAAACAAACAGGTAAACAAACATAAACATTAACAAACAGGTAAACAAACAAGCAGAGACATAAACAAACAGGTAAACAAACATAGACATAAACAGGTAAACAAACAGAGACATAAACAAACAGGTAAACAAACAAACACAGACATAAACAAACAGGTAAACAAACATAAACATTAACAAACAGGTAAACAAACAAGCAGAGACATAAACAAACAGGTAAACAAACATAGACATAAACAGGTAAACAAACAGAGACATAAACAAACAGAGACATAAACAAACAGGTAAACAAACAAGCACAGACATAAACAAACAGGTAAACAAACAGAAACATTAACAAACAGGTAAACAAACAAGCAGAGACATAAACAAACAGGTAAACAAACATAGACATAAACAGGTAAACAAACAGAGACATAAACAAACAGGTAAACAAACATAGACATAAACAGGTAAACAAACAGAGACATAAACAAACAGAGACATAAACAAACAGGTAAACAAACAAACAGAGACATAAACAAACAGGTAAACAAACATAAACATTAACAAACAGGTAAACAAACAAGCAGAGACATAAACAAACAGGTAAACAAACATAGACATAAACAGGTAAACAAACAGAGACATAAACAAACAGGTAAACAAACATAGACATAAACAGGTAAACAAACAGAGACATAAACAAACAGAGACATAAACAAACAGGTAAACAAACATAAACATTAACAAACAGGTAAACAAACAAGCAGAGACATAAACAAACAGGTAAACAAACAAACACAGACATAAACAAACAGGTAAACAAACATAAACATTAACAAACAGGTAAACAAACAAGCAGAGACATAAACAAACAGGTAAACAAACAAGCAGAGACATAAACAAACAGGTAAACAAACAAACACAGACATAAACAAACAGGTAAACAAACAAGCACAGACATAAACAAACAGGTAAACAAACAGACATAAACAAACAGAGACATAAACAAACAGGTAAACAAACAGACATAATCAAGTAAACAAACAAACAGAAAAGTATTCAAAGAAGTGAACAGAGACGTAAACAGATAAGTAAACAGAGACATAAACAAACAGGTAAACAAACAAACAGAGACATAAACAAACAGGTAAACAAACATAAACATTAACAAACAGGTAAACAAACAAGCACAGACATAAACAAACAGGTAAACAAACAAACATTAACAAACAGGTAAACAAACAAGCAGAGACATAAACAAACAGGTAAACAAACATAGACATAAACAGGTAAACAAACAGAGACATAAATAAACAGGTAAACAAACATAGACATAAACAGGTAAACAAACATAGACATAAACAGGTAAACAAACAGAGACATAAACAAACAGAGACATAAACAAACAGGTAAACAAACAAACAGAGACATAAACAAACAGGTAAACAAACATAAACATTAACAAACAGGTAAACAAACATAGACATAAACAGGTAAACAAACAGAGACATAAACAAACAGACATAAACAAACAGGTAAACAAACATAGACATAAACAGGTAAACAAACAGAGACATAAACAAACAGACATAAACAAACAGGTAAACAAACATAGACATAAACAGGTAAACAAACAGAGACATAAACAAACAGAGACATAAACAAACAGGTAAACAAACAAACAGAGACATAAACAAACAGGTAAACAAACAAACACAGACATAAACAAACAGGTAAACAAACATAAACATTAACAAACAGGTAAACAAACAAGCAGAGACATAAACAAACAGGTAAACAAACAAGCAGAGACATAAACAAACAGGTAAACAAACAAACACAGACATAAACAAACAGGTAAACAAACAAGCACAGACATAAACAAACAGGTAAACAAACAGACATAAACAAACAGAGACATAAACAAACAGGTAAACAAACAGACATAATCAAGTAAACAAACAAACAGAAAAGTATTCAAAGAAGTGAACAGAGACGTAAACAGATAAGTAAACAGAGACATAAACAAACAGGTAAACAAACAAACAGAGACATAAACAAACAGGTAAACAAACATAAACATTAACAAACAGGTAAACAAACAAGCACAGACATAAACAAACAGGTAAACAAACAAACATTAACAAACAGGTAAACAAACAAGCAGAGACATAAACAAACAGGTAAACAAACATAGACATAAACAGGTAAACAAACAGAGACATAAATAAACAGGTAAACAAACATAGACATAAACAGGTAAACAAACATAGACATAAACAGGTAAACAAACAGAGACATAAACAAACATAAACATTAACAAACAGGTAAACAAACAAGCAGAGACATAAACAAACAGGTAAACAAACAAGCAGAGACATAAACAAACAGGTAAACAAACAAACACAGACATAAACAAACAGGTAAACAAACATAAACATTAACAAACAGGTAAACAAACAAGCAGAGACATAAACAAACAGGTAAACAAACAAGCAGAGACATAAACAAACAGGTAAACAAACAAACACAGACATAAACAAACAGGTAAACAAACAAGCAGAGACATAAACAGGTAAACAAACAGACATAAACAAACAGAGACATAAACAAACAGGTAAACAAACAGACATAAACAAGTAAACAAACAAACAGAAAAGTATTCAAAGAAGTGAACAGAGACGTAAACAGATAAGTAAACAGAGACATAAACAAACAGGTAAACAAACAAACAGAGACATAAACAAACAGGTAAACAAACATAAACATTAACAAACAGGTAAACAAACAAGCACAGACATAAACAAACAGGTAAACAAACAAACATTAACAAACAGGTAAACAAACAAGCAGAGACATAAACAAACAGGTAAACAAACATAGACATATACAGGTAAACAAACAGAGACATAAATAAACAGGTAAACAAACATAGACATAAACAGGTAAACAAACAGAGACATAAACAAACAGAGACATAAACAAACAGGTAAACAAACAAACAGAGACATAAACAAACAGGTAAACAAACATAAACATTAACAAACAGGTAAACAAACAAGCAGAGACATAAACAAACAGGTAAACAAACAAACACAGACATAAACAAACAGGTAAACAAACAAGCAGAGACATAAACAAACAGGTAAACAAACAGACATAAACAAACAGAGACATAAACAAACAGAGACATAAACAAACAGGTAAACAAACAGACATAAACAAGTAAACAAACAAACAGAAAAGTATTCAAAGAAGTGAACAGAGACGTAAACAGATAAGTAAACAGAGACATAAAAAAACAGAGATAAGTAAATAAAAAGGTAAACAAACAATGAAGGAACATAAATAAACAATCACAAAAGAAAAACAACATCAATCAGAGATGTGATAATCTTTCCAGGTGTGGATATTTGACCAGGAGGGAGGCGGAGCCAGGCTGCTACGGAGTCGCCAGGGCCACAGTGCCCCTCCCACCACCATCAGTCACTATGGCAACGATGGTAAAAACATCCTCAGTGCAGGTAAACAAACCTACCACAGTCTTCTTCTCTTTATGGTATATTTCAAAATCCTTCAACATCTCAGTAAACGTTTCTATTCCGTGAACTTGTCCTTTAACTCGGTAGTGTTTGTGCCCCCTACAGGCCAGGATGGGACGCTGCAGTCTTTCTCCACTGTCCATGAACGTTTCAACAAAAACCTTGGCCACGGTAAGCTCCGCCCCCTAGCCAGCCTCGTTCTAAAGGACCAGGATGAGGAGCATGTTTGTTTATCTGAGCTGTTTCTCAATTCAAAGTTCACAAGTTCAAACTTTCATTCTCTGGAAGTTCGGACTTGGCAAGTTCGTTCCAGAGTTCGGACTTCAGGGGTACGGGAGTCCGCTGAACGTTCCTACAACTATTGGAACGACAGCGGACTTGCTAGCGTCCCCTTCTACGTACCTACACGCCACATCCGGTTGTCCCGTTGCTAGCGTTTCCAAAAACACTGACATCGTCCATTTAGAATTTATCAAGGATGAATCTTATCCAACTCATCCAACATTTCTGGGTTTCAAACACAGTTCTATCACAAACAAGCAATTTATTTATATTTTTACATGGCAGCAACGATTGTGTGACTTCTCCTCCGCCATTGTTTGAGTTTCCTGCTGGACGGCGCGAATTGCATTGTGGGATTGTAACTGTGAAAAGTCCGCTCAAGTTACGTCCAGCAGCAGACGCGGTAAAAGGGGCGGGGCGAGTCCACATCCGGGTACTTCGACCGAACTTGTTTCAATGCGGACTTTGAATTGGAACAGAACTTTGGCTTTGATTGATGACGTATCACAAGTCCGTAAGTCCAGAAGTATGCTGAAGTACGCATACTGAGAAACAGCTCTGGTGTTTCCTCTAACTTTGTATTGATGATGGTCCGACCATCACTCTGTCTTCCTGTTTCAGGATCCATCAACAAAAAAAAGGAGCAGAAGAAGAAGAAGGGTCTGTCCTATGAGGAGCTGCGTCTACCTGCAATCACAGCCTTCTCCTCCGGTGGGCGCTCTCTTCCTCCCTCTTGACACGCACAGTCACAACTATTGATGATGGATGGATGACTGATGGCTGTTATCAACAACCATAGAAGAACACCCCTACCCCTGTCTGAACGGCTGAAGGTGTTCTTTGATTGACAGCTGTGTTGTTTGAATGACAGCTGGTGTTCTTTGATTGACAGCTAGTGTTGTTTGATTGACAGCTAGTGTTGTTTGATTGACATCTGGTGTTCTTTGATTGACAGCTGGTGTTGTTTGATTGACAGCTAGTGTTGTTTGATTGACAGCTAGTGTTGTTTGATTGACATCTGGTGTTCTTTGATTGACAGCTGGTGTTGTTTGATTGACAGCTAGTGTTCTTTGATTGACAGCTAGTCTTGTTTGAATGACAGCTGGTGTTCTTTGATTGACAGCTAGTGTTCTTTGATTGACAGCTAGTGTTCTTTGATTGACAGCTGGTGTTGTTTGATTGACAGCTGATGTTTTCTGATTGACAGATGTGTTGTTTAAATGACAGCTGGTGTTCTTTGATTGACAGCTAGTGTTGTTTGAATGACAGCTGGTGTTCTTTGATTGACATCTGGTGTTGTTTGAATGACAGCTAGTGTTCTTTGATTGACAGCTAGTGTTCTTTGATTGAAAGCTAGTGTTCTTTGATTGACAGCTAGTGTTGTTTGATTGAAAGCTAGTGTTCTTTGATTGACAGCTAGTGTTGTTTGATTGACAGCTGGTGTTGTTTGATTGACAGCTGATGTTTTCTGATTGACAGCTGTGTTGTTTAAATGACAGCTGGTGTTCTTTGATTGACAGCTAGTGTTGTTTGAATGACAGCTGGTGTTCTTTGATTGACATCTGGTGTTGTTTGAATGACAGCTAGTGTTCTTTGATTGACAGCTAGTGTTCTTTGATTGAAAGCTAGTGTTCTTTGATTGACAGCTAGTGTTCTTTGATTGACAGCTAGTGTTGTTTGATTGACAGCTAGTGTTGTTTGATTGAAAGCTAGTGTTCTTTGATTGACAGCTAGTGTTGTTTGATTGACAGCTGATGTTTTCTGATTGACAGATGTGTTGTTTAAATGACAGCTGGTGTTCTTTGATTGACAGCTAGTGTTGTTTGAATGACAGCTGGTGTTCTTTGATTGACATCTGGTGTTGTTTGAATGACAGCTAGTGTTCTTTGATTGACAGCTAGTGTTCTTTGATTGAAAGCTAGTGTTCTTTGATTGACAGCTAGTGTTGTTTGATTGAAAGCTAGTGTTCTTTGATTGACAGCTAGTGTTGTTTGATTGACAGCTGGTGTTGTTTGATTGACAGCTGATGTTTTCTGATTGACAGCTGTGTTGTTTAAATGACAGCTGGTGTTCTTTGATTGACAGCTAGTGTTGTTTGAATGACAGCTGGTGTTCTTTGATTGACATCTGGTGTTGTTTGAATGACAGCTAGTGTTCTTTGATTGACAGCTAGTGTTCTTTGATTGAAAGCTAGTGTTCTTTGATTGACAGCTAGTGTTGTTTGATTGAAAGCTAGTGTTCTTTGATTGACAGCTAGTGTTGTTTGATTGACAGCTGGTGTTGTTTGAATGACAGCTAGTGTTCTTTGATTGACAGCTAGTCTTGTTTGAATGACAGCTGGTGTTCTTTGATTGACAGCTAGTGTTCTTTGATTGACAGCTAGTGTTCTTTGATTGACAGCTAGTGTTGTTTGATTGACAGCTGGTGTTCTTTGATTGACAGCTAGTGTTGTTTGATTGACAGCTGGTGTTCTTTGATTGACAGCTAGTGTTCTTTGATTGAAAGCTAGTGTTCTTTGATTGACAGGTAGTGTTGTTTGATTGAGAGCTAGTGTTGTTTGATTGACAGCTGGTGTTCTTTGATTGACAGGTAGTGTTGTTTGATTGACAGCTGTGTTTGAAATGACAGCTGGTGTTCTTTGATTGACAGCTGTGTTGTTTGATTGACAGCTAGTGTTGTTTGATTGACAGCTAGTGCTGTTTGATTGACAGCTAGTGTTGTTTGATTGACATCTGGTGTTCTTTGATTGACAGCTAGTGTTGTTTGATTGACAGCTGGTGTTCTTTGATTGACAGCTAGTGTTGTTTGATTGACATCTGGTGTTCTTTGATTGACAGCTGGTGTTGTTTGATTGACATCTGGTGTTCTTTGATTGACAGCTAGTGTTCTTTGATTGACAGCTTGTGTTGTTTGATTGACAGCTAGTGTTCTTTGATTGACAGCTGGTGTTCTTTGATTGACAGCTAGTGTTGTTTGATTGACAGCTAGTGTTGTTTGATTGACAGCTGGTGGTGTTTGATTGACAGTTGGTGTTTTTTGATTGACAGCTGGTGTTCTTTGATTGACAGGTAGTGTTGTTTGATTGACAGCTAGTGTTGTTTGATTGACAGTTGGTGTTTTTTGATTGACAGCTGGTGTTCTTTGATCGACAGCCGGTGTTTTTTGATTGACAGCTGGTTTTTTTTGATTGACAGCTGGTGTTTTTTGATTGACAGCTAGTGTTCTTTGATTGACAGCTAGTGTTCTTTGATTGACAGCTGGTGTTTTTTGATTGACAGCCGGTGTTTTTTGATTGACAGCTGGTGTTCTTTGATTGACAGCTAGTGTTCTTTGATTGACAGCTAGTGTTCTTTGATTGACAGCTAGTGTTCTTTGATTGACAGCTGCTGCACGTCAGTCGGACTGGGATGGTATCGTTGCCTGTCATCGTGGTCGCCTAGCAACAACTACATGGAACTTCCAGCGGTGCACCATGGGAGTTCATCACCTGCAGCCTCCAGACGCTCAGAGAAGCACCGTTGCTACGGTAACTTAATCATAACACCTTTGTCTTTTAGCCCCGCCCCCTATATTCTGATGGTCACATGACCTCTTCCGCTGCTTCAGGCTGTCAGCATCACTTCCTGTGGAAATTTCGCTCTGATTGGCTCGTCCTGTGGCCGTGTCGACGTCTACAACCTACAGTCAGGCCTTCATCGTGGTTGCTATGGAGACAATAACAAAGGTAGGCTGGTTTCTCAGCTGTAATTGGTCCGTTCTGTGTGTCTTTGTCACTGAATCTCTCTCTCCTCCAGCTCACAGCGGGGCCGTTCGAGGCGTCGCCACGGATACCCTGAACCAGCTGACCTTAACGTCAGGCTCTGATTGGTTGCTCAAGTTCTGGCGTTTCAAGAGCAGGAAACAGGAAGAGCAACTGAAGTTAATCGCTGCGCCAGCTAGCATGATGCTACACAGAGACAGGTAGCTAACAGCTAGCATGATGCTACACAGAGACAGGTAGCTAACAGCTAGCATGATGCTACACAGAGACAGGTAGCTAACAGCTAGTATGATGCTACACAGAGACAGGTAGCTAACACCTAGCATGATGCTACACAGAGACAGGTAGCTAACGGCTAGCATGATGCTACACAGAGACAGGTAGCTAACGGCTAGCATGATGCTACACAGAGACAGGTAGCTAACGGCTAGCATGATGCTACACAGAGACAGGTAGCTAACGGCTAGCATGATGCTACACAGAGACAGGTAGCTAACGGCTAGCATGATGCTACACAGAGACAGGTAGCTAACAGCTAGCATGATGTTACACAGAGACAGGTAGCTAACGGCTAGCATGATGCTACACAGAGACAGGTAGCTAACGGCTAGCATGATGATACACAGAGACAGGTAGCTAACGGCTAGCATGATGCTACACAGAGACAGATAGCTAACGGCTAGCATGATGCTACACAGAGACAGGTAGCTAACGGCTAGCATGATGCTACACAGAGACTGGTAGCTAACAGCTAGCATGATGCTACACAGAGACCGGTAGCTAACATTGTTTTCCTGTCTTTCATGTTAGCGGGATGCTAGCCTTAGCGCTGGATGACTTCAGCCTGCTGGTGGTCGACATAGAAACCAGACGGGTCGTCAGGAAGTTCTCAGGTCACCATGGAAACATCAACGACATGGTGGGTCATGAAGCTAACACTGCTAACAACCAGCTAGAGATGATTGTTAGTAAAGTCTGGAGGAGCTGCTGTTTGATATTATTGATTATTTCTGTTTGATATTATTGATTATTTCTGTTTGATATTATTGATTATTTCTGTTTGATATTATTGATTATTTCTGTTAAATATTATTGATTATTTCTGTTTGATATTATTGATTATTTCTGTTTGATATTATTGATTATTTCTGTTTGATATTATTGATTATTTCTGTTAAATATTATTGATTATTTCTGTTTGATATTATTGATTATTTCTGTTTGATATTATTGATTATTTCTGTTTGATATTATTGATTATTTCTGTTTGATATTATTGATTATTTCTGTTTGATATTATTGATTATTTCTGTTTGATATTATTGATTATTTCTGTTAAATATTATTGATTATTTCTGTTTGATATTATTGATTATTTCTGTTTGATATTATTGATTATTTCTGTTTGATATTATTGATTATTTCTGTTTGATATTATTGATTATTTCTGTTTGATATTATTGATTATTTCTGTTTGATATTATTGATTATTTCTGTTTGATATTATTGATTATTTCTGTTAAATATTATTGATTATTTCTGTTTGATATTATTGATTATTTCTGTTAAATATTATTGATTATTTCTGTTTGATATTATTGATTATTTCTGTTTGATATTATTGATTATTTCTGTTTGATATTATTGATTATTTCTGTTTGATATTATTGATTATTTCTGTTTAATATTATTGATTATTTCTGTTAAATATTATTATTTCTGTTTGACATTATTGATTATTTCTGTTTGATATTATTGATTATTTCTGTTTGATATTATTGATTATTTCTGTTTAATATTATTATTTCTGTTTGATATTATTGATTATTTCTGTTTGATATTATTGATTATTTCTGTTTGATATTATTGATTATTTCTGTTAAATATTATTGATTATTTCTGTTTGATATTATTGATTATTTCTGTTAAATATTATTGATTATTTCTGTTTGATATTATTGATTATTTCTGTTTGATATTATTGATTATTTCTGTTTGATATTATTGATTATTTCTGTTTGATATTATTGATTATTTCTGTTTAATATTATTGATTATTTCTGTTTGATATTATTGATTATTTCTGTTTAATATTATTGATTATTTCTGTTAAATATTATTATTTCTGTTTGACATTATTGATTATTTCTGTTTGATATTATTGATTATTTCTGTTTGATATTATTGATTATTTCTGTTTAATATTATTATTTCTGTTTGATATTATTGATTATTTCTGTTTGATATTATTGATTATTTCTGTTTGATATTATTGATTATTTCTGTTAAATATTATTGATTATTTCTGTTTGATATTATTGATTATTTCTGTTTAATATTATTATTTCTGTTTGACATTATTGATTATTTCTGTTTGATATTATTGATTATTTCTGTTTGATATTATTGATTATTTCTGTTTAATATTATTATTTCTGTTTAATATTATTGATTATTTCTGTTAAATATTATTATTTCTGTTTGACATTATTGATTATTTCTGTTTGATATTATTGATTATTTCTGTTTGATATTATTGATTATTTCTGTTTAATATTATTATTTCTGTTTGATATTATTGATTATTTCTGTTTGATATTATTGATTATTTCTGTTTGATATTATTGATTATTTCTGTTAAATATTATTGATTATTTCTGTTTGATATTATTGATTATTTCTGTTTAATATTATTATTTCTGTTTAATATTATTATTTCTGTTTGATATTATTGATTATTTCTGTTTGATATTATTGATTATTTCTGTTAAATATTATTGATTATTTCTGTTTGATATTATTGATTATTTCTGTTAAATATTATTGATTATTTCTGTTTGATATTATTGATTATTTCTGTTTGATATTATTGATTATTTCTGTTTAATATTATTATTTCTGTTTGATATTATTGATTATTTCTGTTTGATATTATTGATTATTTCTGTTAAATATTATTGATTATTTCTGTTTGATATTATTGATTATTTCTGTTTAATATTATTATTTCTGTTTAATATTATTATTTCTGTTTGATATTATTGATTATTTCTGTTTAATATTATTGATTATTTCTGTTTGATATTATTGATTATTTCTGTTTGATATTATTGATTATTTCTGTTTAATATTATTATTTCTGTTTGATATTATTGATTATTTCTGTTTAATATTATTATTATTTCTGTTTGATATTATTGATTATTTCTGTTTAATATTATTGATTATTTCTGTTTGATATTATTGATTATTTCTGTTTAATATTATTATTTCTGTTTGATATTATTGATTATTTGTGTTTAATATTATTGATTATTTCTGTTTGATATTATTGATTATTTGTGTTTAATATTATTATTTCTGTTTGATATTATTGATTATTTCTGTTTAATATTATTGATTATTTCTGTTTAATATTATTATTTCTGTTTGATATTATTGATTATTTCTGTTTAATATTATTGATTATTTCTGTTAAATATTATTGATTATTTGTGTTTAATATTATTATTTCTGTTTGATATTATTGATTATTTGTGTTTAATATTATTGATTATTTCTGTTTGATATTATTGATTATTTCTGTTTAATATTATTATTTCTGTTTGATATTATTGATTATTTGTGTTTAATATTATTGATTATTTCTGTTTGATATTATTGATTATTTGTGTTTAATATTATTATTTCTGTTTGATATTATTGATTATTTCTGTTTGATATTATTGATTATTTCTGTTTGATATTATTGATTATTTCTGTTTAATATTATTGATTATTTCTGTTTGATATTATTGATTATTTCTGTTTGATATTATTGATTATTTCTGTTTAATATCATTGATTATTTGTGTTAGAGAGGATTTTTATTGCTTAATTTTTTTAATTTCTATTTTTATCTCTTAGACTTTCAGCCCTGATGGCCGCTGGCTGGTTACCGTGGCGATGGATTGCACCATACGTACCTGGGACCTCCCCTCTGGCAGGTGAGACATTCATTTCAGTTTTATTTCTTTGGCACATTTCATACAAATGTAAACTGGATGTGCTCTACAGAGGATAAAAACAAACAAACAGCAGCAAAGATCCATTACTGATTCAAGAAAAACTGAACTTGTGCAACAACCTGTACATTCTGCATAGAGTAATGTTGGATCTCCTAAAAGGAGCACATTCAAATCCATAGGCAAGTTTACACACAAAGATAACCTAACAACCAAAGGCTTGAGAGAAAAGCAGCGTTTTAAGGCCACTTTTGAAGGAACTCAGTGTTTCAGCAGATCTCAGGTCAGCACCTTAGGGACTGAATGCACCGCTGCCAGGTTTAGTTTTAGTTTTAGGTACACTGAGGAGACACACGCCTGATGATCGGAGATGGTAGTCAGTGAGAAGGTCAGAAAGATGCTGGGGTGCCATAGCATTCAGAGATTTATAAACTAGGAGTAAAATTTTGAAATCAGTTCTGTACTGGACAGGAAGCCAGTGAGGGTGTTTTAGTCCAGGTGTAATAGGTTCTGGTTTTCTGTCCTTGTATCACTCTGGCAGCAGAGTTTTGGATGAGCTGGAGCTTCCAATGGACTTTTTAGGAAGTCCAGCAAAAAGGGGCGTTGCAGTAATCCAACCTGGATATAAAAGCATGAAGCAGCTTTTCAGAGTCCAACTGTGACATGAAGTGCCTTAATTTAGAAATGTTTTTCAGGTGGTAAAGTGTGTTTTTGTAATAGCTGTTATGGTTTTGGAAGTTTAGATCTGAATCAGTGATGACCCCTAGGTTTCTGACTCACTGTGCTGTAGAGGGAACGGTGACATGGAGGTGAACTCGTCTCTGTTTCTGAGGGTGTACTATCAGTATTTCAGTTTTGTCTGTTTAGTTGTAGGAATGATGGAGCATCTATTTCCTTATTTCATCAGTGCATCTTATAAGGTTATGTACAGGACTGTGATCGTCATGACTCCAGTCATCCAATCAGAGCTCCTTAAATAACCTTCTCAGTTATTCAGTGGAGCTGTCCTGTTTACCAGGCTCTGCTGTGTCTGGGATTTATTATTATTATTATTAATAATAATAATAATAATATTAATAATATTAAAATAATAATAATTATTATTGTTGTTATTATTGTTATTATTATTAATAATAATTTTAATATTGTTAAAATAATAATAAATATTATTTGTGTTATATTATTATTATTATTATTATTATTGTTATTATTATAACAATATTAATATTGTTATAATAATAATTGTTATTATCATTATTATTTTCCTGTCACTGATGTATCAGGATGAGATTCTTCATCTGGGTTTTTCAGCACTGAGGGGTTTTGGTCTCATGACTCTGGCCCCTGTTGGTTGGATGTTTAGGTTCTAGAGTCTTTGTCCTTGCAGGCAGATGAACCTGATGAACTGAGATTATTGATCAGTGATGTTTATAACTGTCTGTCTCTGAGGACCATCATCAGGTCCATGTCCTCCTGAAAGACCAGGAACTCTGAAAGGAACTAAAGGGTTCTCTCAACAGTAGAACAGTGAGCAGGCAGACCAGCAGAGACCACATGAAGACCATGTACCAGAGTGAGTCCATGTAAACCCATAGAGAGTCCAGCATCATGGACACTTCAGCTAGTCCAGCCCTCCCCAAACTTCAGTCCACAGAAGCCCCTCAGACAGGACCTGATCCTCAGGGTCCACTGAAGCCCCTCAGACAGGACCTGATCCTCAGGGTCCACAGAAGCCCCTCAGACAGGACCTGATCCTCAGGGTCCACAGAAGCCCCTCAGACAGGACCTGATCCTCAGGGTCCACAGAAGCCCCTCAGACAGGACCTGATCCTCAGGGTCCACAGAAGCCCCTCAGACAGGACCTGATCCTCAGGGTCCACAGAAGCCCCTCAGACAGGACCTGATCCTCGGGGTCCACAGAAGCCCCTCAGACAGGACCTGATCCTCAGGGTCCACAGAAGCCCCTCAGACAGGAACATTAACCCTTAGTTTACCAGACTGTCTCATGATGCTGAGGCGGGTCTTCAGAGAGTCTGTGGACTCACACTGATCAGTTATTTTAAATGATCATTACCTCCATCATCATCATCATCATCATCATCATCATCGTCTTTTTTCTCCCTTCAGTCTCGTCGACTGTTTCCTGGTTGCCATGGCTCCAGTGGGCGTGTCCTTGTCACCGACCGGAGACTTCCTGGCGACGGCTCATGTCGATAGTCTGGGCGTGTACCTCTGGTCTGAACCAATCAGCTCACAGTATTTTAACCCTGGCCAATCAGATTTTCAATGTAAGTTGTGATGTCATCACTCACAGCCCACCTCTCCTCCCTCAGGACCAATAAGAGCCTCTGTGGGCCTGTGGGGCTCCGCCCACTGCCAGCTGACTACCAGCCCTCTGTGGAGACATTGCCGGGCGTGATGGCGGACCAGTCCGAACAGGAAGTGACATCAGAGGAGGCCGATGACACGTACCAGTCTGCAGAGCAGTTGGGGGCGGAGCTTGTGACGCTGTCACCGCTGCCAGAGTCTCGATGGAAGAGTCTGCTTCACCTGGACGCCATCAAGGTGAGTCTGAGTCTGAGAGAGGGACGGGCCGGTCCTTTAAAGGTCTGAGGATTGACCCTTTATTGATTAATAATCAATCATGATCAATAACATTTAGCTTTTATCACAAAAATTCATGTCACAAACAGATTTCTAGACAGTGATGTCATTAAATTTAAATCAGTGTCTGTAGAAATATTCCTCCCTCTACTCTTCAGTCTCAGCTCAGAGTCTGTGTGGACCGGTCTCAGTCTCAGCTCAGAGTCTGTGTGGACCGGTCTCAGTCTCAGCTCAGAGTCTGTGTGGACCGGTCTCAGTCTCAGCTCAGAGTCTGTGTGGACCGGTCTCAGTCTCAGCTCAGAGTCTGTGTGGACTGGTCTCAGTCAACATCTGGACTCTGGACTTAAATAAATAAATGAATGAATGAAATAAATCTTCTCTAAGCCGTAGTTCTCTGTCAGACTGAATCAGATTGTCCCACAGGATTCATTTTACCCTCTACCTTTACAAGCCTGCTGAGAAGCATCCCCACAGCACGATGCTGCTGAGAAGCATCCCATAAAGCTCTGACTGGTGAAGAACCCGGCCAACAGTTGTTGTCTGCAGAGTCTCTCCATCTCAGCTGCTGAAGCTTGGAGCTCCTTCAGAGTAGTCATAGGTGTCATGGTGTCCTCTCTCACTAGTCTCCTTCTTGCACGCCCACTCAGTGTGTGAGGACGGTCTGATCTAGGCAGATTTACACATGTGACATATTCCTTCATTTCTTCATGATGATTTAACTGAACTCTGGGGGATGTTCAGAGACTTGGAGATGTTTCTGTCTTCGACTTTTCAATCATCTTTTCTCTGAGTGTCCTTTTGTCTTCATGGTGTAATGATAGCCAGGAATACTGATGAACCAGTGACTGGACCTTCCAGACTCAGAGAACCCAGATCCTGACCACCTCCATGTTTGTTTTTACAGAAGAGAAACAAACCTCTAGCGCCCCCTGCTGCTCCGACCGCTGCTCCCTTCTTCCTGCCGACGCTTCCTGGTCTCACGCCTCGGTTCGCGTCGCCCACGGCAACCAAGGAGGAAGAACAGGTAGAGCTGCTACACTTTCACATCCTCCTCATTAACAGAGGGCTTTTATTTTGAAAGTCTGGAAACTTCTGGATTTATACAGGATTCCTGCTGACTCTGACACTTTTGCTTTAGTGTATTTTTACGTCGTTTCCATGGTAACCCTTGTTGTTTTCAGTCAAAGGTGCTGAGTTGGGGCGCGTTGGCTCAGAGGTCAGAGGTCAGCATGGCTCTGGAGGAGTCTCTTCAGTCCGGATGCTGTGAGTAAAAAAACTTTGATGATTAACATCATCATCATTCAAACTAAACCTTTATTAATTCCTGAGTTTACAGTTTTATTCTGAAAGAACAGAGAAAGACTTCCTCTTTCCAAACATCCAGGTTATTTATTTATTTATTCAGGGGTTGATGTGTCATCATAAATTTTAATATATATATTTTTATTAAACTCTATCAGTGACTCAAAGCATGGCGCCCCCCTCTCTCTCTCTCTCTCTAATTAGTCCATCGCCCGCTGGCTCTCCTGAAGGATTGTGGGCCGGCGGCGCTCTCTGTGGAGCTCACCTGTCTGTCACCTGAAGGGGGCGGAGCCAGCAATCTCCTGTTGGCCTTTATTAAGATGATTGACAGCATGTTGGCCAGTGGGCGGGACTTTGACCTGGCTCACGCCTACCTGGCGCTGTTCCTGAAGGTCAGCCAATCAGAGTGCAGCAGAGTGATGTCATTGGTGTTTTATTTTGAAAATCTCCCCTCAATTTCCTGTTTATTTGTTTTTTAGCTCCACCTCCGGATGCTGGCTCAGGACGCCGTTACCATGGAAGCGTTACTCCGCCTCTCCTCTAGGCTGGAGGCCGGGTGGGCGGAGCTTCGGGCATCCTTCAACCAATCACTGTGTCTGCTGTCGTACGCCAAGAGCGCCCTGCTTTGACCCTGTAAACGTGTACATGTAGAGTTTTTAAATAAAGTTTTCATTCTCTGTCTGAGGCCGTTCTTGGTTTTTCTTCTTCTACTGTTTAAATCAGCGGTTCTCAACTGGTGGGTCGGGACCCACATGTGGGTCACAGAGCAGTTTTCTGAGGGTCGTGACCCGGTGTCTGGGGAAGAAATGGTGGGAAAAGTCCTGAAGTCCTTAATGGGCATAGATTCCTTTTATTTTCCTGTTTCACTGTCAGACTGGGAAAACTCAGGCGTCTGATCAATATTTCAGATCATTGATCTTCTTCCAATGAAAAGCTACTTGTCCCACAATAATGACGTCATTTCACAAGTTCTCCAGAAAATTAACACCTAACGACGGAAAAGAGGGAATAAGACTAGCCCTAGACCAGCCCTAGACTCCTCTAGACTCTGGTCTCAGCCCTAGACTCCTCTAGACTCTGGTCTCAGTCTCAGACTCCTCTAGACTCTGGTCTCAGTCCTATACTCCTCTGGACTCTGGTCTCAGTCCCAGACTCTGGTCTCAGCCCTGGACTCCTCTAGACTCTGTTCTCAGTCCTAGACTCCTCTAGACTCTGGTCTCAGTCCTAGACTCCTCTAGACTCTGGTCTCAGCCCTAGACTCCTCTAGACTCTGGTCTCAGTCCTGGACTCCTCTAGACTCTGGTCTCAGTCCTAGACTCCTCTAGACTCTGGTCTCAGTCCCAGACTCTGGTCTCAGCCCTGGACTCCTCTAGACTCTGGTCTCAGTCTCAGACTCCTCTAGACTCTGGTCTCAGTCCTATACTCCTCTGGACTCTGGTCTCAGTCCCAGACTCTGGTCTCAGCCCTGGACTCCTCTAGACTCTGTTCTCAGTCCTAGACTCCTCTAGACTCTGGTCTCAGTCCTAGACTCCTCTAGACTCTGGTCTCAGCCCTAGACTCCTCTAGACTCTGGTTTTAGTCCTGGACTCCTCTAGACTCTGGTCTCAGTCCTAGACTCCTCTAGACTCTGGTCTCAGTCCTAGACTCCTCTAGACTCTGGTCTCAGTCTCAGACTCCTCTAGACTCTGGTCTCAGTCCTAGACTCCTCTAGACTCTGGTCTCAGTCTCAGACTCCTCTAGACTCTGGTCTCAGTCCTATACTCCTCTGGACTCTGGTCTCAGTCTCAGACTCCTCTAGACTCTGGTCTCAGTCCCAGACTCTGGTCTCAGCCCTGGACTCCTCTAGACTCTGGTCTGAGTCTCAGACTCCTCTAGACTCTGGTCTCAGTCTCAGACTCCTCTAGACTCTGGTCTCAGTCCCAGACTCTGGTCTCAGCCCTGGACTCCTCTAGACTCTGGTCTCAGTCTCAGACTCCTCTAGACTCTGGTCTCAGTCCTATACTCCTCTGGACTCTGGTCTCAGTCCCAGACTCTGGTCTCAGCCCTGGACTCCTCTAGACTCTGTTCTCAGTCCTAGACTCCTCTAGACTCTGGTCTCAGTCCTAGACTCCTCTAGACTCTGGTCTCAGCCCTAGACTCCTCTAGACTCTGGTCTCAGTCCTGGACTCCTCTAGACTCTGGTCTCAGTCCTAGACTCCTCTAGACTCTGGTCTCAGTCCTAGACTCCTCTAGACTCTGGTCTCAGTCCTAGACTCCTCTATACTCTGGTCTCAGTCCTATACTCCTCTGGACTCTGGTCTCAGTCCTAGACTCTGGTCTCAGCCCTGGACTCCTCTAGACTCTGGTCTCAGTCCTAGACTCCTCTATACCCCGGTCTCAGCCCTAGACTCCTCTAGACTCTGGTCTCAGCCCTAGACTCCTCTAGACTCTGGTCTCAGTCCTGGACTCCTCTAGACTCTGGTCTCAGCCCTAGACTCCTCTAGACTCTGGTCTCAGTCCTATACTCCTCTAGACTCTTGTCTCAGTCCCAGACTCTGGTCTCAGCCCTGGACTCCTCTAGACTCTGGTCTCAGTCCTAGACTCCTCTATACCCCGGTCTCAGCCCTTGACTCCTCTAGACTCTGGTCTCAGCCCTAGACTCCTCTAGACTCTGGTCTCAGTCCTAGACTCGTCTAGACTCTGGTCTCAGTCTCAGACTTCTCTAGACTCTGGTTTCAGTCCTAGACTCCTCTAGACTCTGGTCTCAGCCCTAGACTCCTCTAGACTCTGGTCTCAGCCCTAGACTCCTCTAGACTCTGGTCTCAGCCCTTGACTCCTCTAGACTCTGGTCTCAGTCCTAGACTCCTCTAGACTCTGGTCTCAGCCCTAGACTCCTCTAGACTCTGGTCTCAGACCAAGACTCCTCTAGACTCTGGTGTCAGTCCTAGACTCCTCTAGACTCTGGTCTCAGTCCTAGACTCCTCTAGACTCTGGTCTCAGTCTCAGACTTTTCTAGACTCTGGTTTCAGTCCTGGACTCCTCTAGACTCTGGTCTCAGTCCTAGACTCCTCTAGACTCTGGTCTCAGCCCTAGACTCCTCTAGACTCTGGTCTCAGCCCTAGACTCCTCTAGACTCTGGTCTCAGTCTCAGACTCCTCTAGACTCTGGTGTCAGTCCTAGTCTCCTCTAGACTCTGGTGTCAGTCCTAGACTCGTCTAGACTCTGGTCTCAGCCCTAGACTCCTCTAGACTCTGGTCTCAGCCCTAGACTCCTCTAGACTCTGGTCTCAGCCCTAGACTCCTCTAGACTCTGGTCTCAGCCCTAGACTCCTCTAGACTCTGGTCTCAGCCCTAGACTCCTCTAGACTCTGGTCTCAGCCCTAGACTCCTCTAGACTCTGGTCTCAGTCCTAGACTCCTCTAGACTCTGGTCTCAGTCCTAGACTCCTCTAGACTCTGGTCTCAGCCCTAGACTCCTCTAGACTCTGGTCTCAGCCCTAGACTCCTCTAGACTCTGGTCTCAGTCTCAGACTCCTCTAGACTCTGGTGTCAGTCCTAGTCTCCTCTAGACTCTGGTGTCAGTCCTAGACTCGTCTAGACTCTGGTCTCAGTCTCAGACTTCTCTAGACTCTGGTTTTAGTCCTGGACTCCTCTAGACTCTGGTCTCAGTCCTAGACTCCTCTAGACTCTGGTCTCAGCCCTAGACTCCTCTAGACTCTGGTCTCAGCCCTAGACTCCTCTAGACTCTGGTCTCAGCCCTAGACTCCTCTAGACTCTGGTCTCAGCCCTAGAC
Organism: Cheilinus undulatus; assembly: GCF_018320785.1. NCBI lineage: Eukaryota > Metazoa > Chordata > Actinopteri > Labriformes > Labridae > Cheilinus > Cheilinus undulatus. Next base: position 591,968 of record NC_054881.1, read on the forward strand.
TCCTCTAGACTCTGGTCTCAGTCCTAGACTCCTCTAGACTCTGGTCTCAGTGCTAGACTCCTCTAGACTCTGGTCTCAGTCCTAGACTCCTCTAGACTCTGGTCTCAGTCCTAGACTCCTCTAGACTCTGGTCTCAGTCTCAGACTCCTCTAGACTCTGGTCTCAGTCCTAGACTCCTCTAGACTCTGGTCTCAGTGCTAGACTCCTCTAGACTCTGGTCTCAGTCCTAGACTCTGGTCTCAGTCCCAGACTCTGGTCTCAGCCCTGGACTCCTCTAGACTCTGGTCTCAGTCCTAGACTCCTCTATACCCCGGTCTCAGCCCTTGACTCCTCTAGACTCTGGTCTCAGCCCTAGACTCCTCTAGACTCTGGTCTCAGTCCTAGACTCGTCTAGACTCTGGTCTCAGTCTCAGACTTCTCTAGACTCTGGTTTCAGTCCTAGACTCCTCTAGACTCTGGTCTCAGCCCTAGACTCCTCTAGACTCTGGTCTCAGCCCTAGACTCCTCTAGACTCTGGTCTCAGCCCTTGACTCCTCTAGACTCTGGTCTCAGTCCTAGACTCCTCTAGACTCTGGTCTCAGCCCTAGACTCCTCTAGACTCTGGTCTCAGCCCTAGACTCCTCTAGACTCTGGTGTCAGTCCTAGACTCCTCTAGACTCTGGTCTCAGTCCTAGACTCCTCTAGACTCTGGTCTCAGTCTCAGACTTTTCTAGACTCTGGTTTCAGTCCTGGACTCCTCTAGACTCTGGTCTCAGTCCTAGACTCCTCTAGACTCTGGTCTCAGCCCTAGACTCCTCTAGACTCTGGTCTCAGCCCTAGACTCCTCTAGACTCTGGTCTCAGTCTCAGACTCCTCTAGACTCTGGTGTCAGTCCTAGTCTCCTCTAGACTCTGGTGTCAGTCCTAGACTCGTCTAGACTCTGGTCTCAGTCTCAGACTTCTCTAGACTCTGGTTTTAGTCCTGGACTCCTCTAGACTCTGGTCTCAGTCCTAGACTCCTCTAGACTCTGGTCTCAGCCCTAGACTCCTCTAGACTCTGGTCTCAGTCCTAGACTCCTCTAGACTCTGGTCTCAGCCCTAGACTCCTCTAGACTCTGGTCTCAGTCCTAGACTCCTCTAGACTCTGGTCTCAGTCCTAGACTCCTCTAGACTCTGGTCTCAGCCCTAGACTCCTCTAGACTCTGGTCTCAGCCCTAGACTCCTCTAGACTCTGGTCTCAGTCTCAGACTCCTCTAGACTCTGGTGTCAGTCCTAGTCTCCTCTAGACTCTGGTGTCAGTCCTAGACTCGTCTAGACTCTGGTCTCAGTCTCAGACTTCTCTAGACTCTGGTTTTAGTCCTGGACTCCTCTAGACTCTGGTCTCAGTCCTAGACTCCTCTAGACTCTGGTCTCAGCCCTAGACTCCTCTAGACTCTGGTCTCAGCCCTAGACTCCTCTAGACTCTGGTCTCAGTCCTAGACTCCTCTAGACTCTGGTCTCAGTCTCAGACTCCTCTAGACTCTGGTCTCAGTCCTAGACTCCTCTAGACTCTGGTCTCAGTCTCAGACTCCTCTAGACTCTGGTCTCAGTCCTATACTCCTCTGGACTCTGGTCTCAGTCTCAGACTCCTCTAGACTCTGGTCTCAGTCCCAGACTCTGGTCTCAGCCCTGGACTCCTCTAGACTCTGGTCTCAGTCTCAGACTCCTCTAGACTCTGGTCTCAGTCCTATACTCCTCTGGACTCTGGTCTCAGTCCCAGACTCTGGTCTCAGCCCTGGACTCCTCTAGACTCTGTTCTCAGTCCTAGACTCCTCTAGACTCTGGTCTCAGTCCTAGACTCCTCTAGACTCTGGTCTCAGCCCTAGACTCCTCTAGACTCTGGTTTTAGTCCTGGACTCCTCTAGACTCTGGTCTCAGTCCTAGACTCCTCTAGACTCTGGTCTCAGTCCTAGACTCCTCTAGACTCTGGTCTCAGTCTCAGACTCCTCTAGACTCTGGTCTCAGTCCTAGACTCCTCTAGACTCTGGTCTCAGTCTCAGACTCCTCTAGACTCTGGTCTCAGTCCTATACTCCTCTGGACTCTGGTCTCAGTCTCAGACTCCTCTAGACTCTGGTCTCAGTCCCAGACTCTGGTCTCAGCCCTGGACTCCTCTAGACTCTGGTCTGAGTCTCAGACTCCTCTAGACTCTGGTCTCAGTCTCAGACTCCTCTAGACTCTGGTCTCAGTCCCAGACTCTGGTCTCAGCCCTGGACTCCTCTAGACTCTGGTCTCAGTCTCAGACTCCTCTAGACTCTGGTCTCAGTCCTATACTCCTCTGGACTCTGGTCTCAGTCCCAGACTCTGGTCTCAGCCCTGGACTCCTCTAGACTCTGTTCTCAGTCCTAGACTCCTCTAGACTCTGGTCTCAGTCCTAGACTCCTCTAGACTCTGGTCTCAGCCCTAGACTCCTCTAGACTCTGGTCTCAGTCCTGGACTCCTCTAGACTCTGGTCTCAGTCCTAGACTCCTCTAGACTCTGGTCTCAGTCCTAGACTCCTCTAGACTCTGGTCTCAGTCCTAGACTCCTCTATACTCTGGTCTCAGTCCTATACTCCTCTGGACTCTGGTCTCAGTCCTAGACTCTGGTCTCAGCCCTGGACTCCTCTAGACTCTGGTCTCAGTCCTAGACTCCTCTATACCCCGGTCTCAGCCCTAGACTCCTCTAGACTCTGGTCTCAGCCCTAGACTCCTCTAGACTCTGGTCTCAGTCCTGGACTCCTCTAGACTCTGGTCTCAGCCCTAGACTCCTCTAGACTCTGGTCTCAGTCCTATACTCCTCTAGACTCTTGTCTCAGTCCCAGACTCTGGTCTCAGCCCTGGACTCCTCTAGACTCTGGTCTCAGTCCTAGACTCCTCTATACCCCGGTCTCAGCCCTTGACTCCTCTAGACTCTGGTCTCAGCCCTAGACTCCTCTAGACTCTGGTCTCAGTCCTAGACTCGTCTAGACTCTGGTCTCAGTCTCAGACTTCTCTAGACTCTGGTTTCAGTCCTAGACTCCTCTAGACTCTGGTCTCAGCCCTAGACTCCTCTAGACTCTGGTCTCAGCCCTAGACTCCTCTAGACTCTGGTCTCAGCCCTTGACTCCTCTAGACTCTGGTCTCAGTCCTAGACTCCTCTAGACTCTGGTCTCAGCCCTAGACTCCTCTAGACTCTGGTCTCAGCCCTAGACTCCTCTAGACTCTGGTGTCAGTCCTAGACTCCTCTAGACTCTGGTCTCAGTCCTAGACTCCTCTAGACTCTGGTCTCAGTCTCAGACTTTTCTAGACTCTGGTTTCAGTCCTGGACTCCTCTAGACTCTGGTCTCAGTCCTAGACTCCTCTAGACTCTGGTCTCAGCCCTAGACTCCTCTAGACTCTGGTCTCAGCCCTAGACTCCTCTAGACTCTGGTCTCAGTCTCAGACTCCTCTAGACTCTGGTGTCAGTCCTAGTCTCCTCTAGACTCTGGTGTCAGTCCTAGACTCGTCTAGACTCTGGTCTCAGCCCTAGACTCCTCTAGACTCTGGTCTCAGCCCTAGACTCCTCTAGACTCTGGTCTCAGCCCTAGACTCCTCTAGACTCTGGTCTCAGCCCTAGACTCCTCTAGACTCTGGTCTCAGCCCTAGACTCCTCTAGACTCTGGTCTCAGCCCTAGACTCCTCTAGACTCTGGTCTCAGTCCTAGACTCCTCTAGACTCTGGTCTCAGTCCTAGACTCCTCTAGACTCTGGTCTCAGCCCTAGACTCCTCTAGACTCTGGTCTCAGCCCTAGACTCCTCTAGACTCTGGTCTCAGTCTCAGACTCCTCTAGACTCTGGTGTCAGTCCTAGTCTCCTCTAGACTCTGGTGTCAGTCCTAGACTCGTCTAGACTCTGGTCTCAGTCTCAGACTTCTCTAGACTCTGGTTTTAGTCCTGGACTCCTCTAGACTCTGGTCTCAGTCCTAGACTCCTCTAGACTCTGGTCTCAGCCCTAGACTCCTCTAGACTCTGGTCTCAGCCCTAGACTCCTCTAGACTCTGGTCTCAGCCCTAGACTCCTCTAGACTCTGGTCTCAGCCCTAGACTCCTCTAGACTCTGGTCTCAGTCCTAGACTCCTCTAGACTCTGGTCTCAGTGCTAGACTCCTCTAGACTCTGGTCTCAGTCCTAGACTCCTCTAGACTCTGGTCTCAGTCCTAGACTCCTCTAGACTCTGGTCTCAGTCTCAGACTCCTCTAGACTCTGGTCTCAGTCCTAGACTCCTCTAGACTCTGGTCTCAGTGCTAGACTCCTCTAGACTCTGGTCTCAGTCCTAGACTCTGGTCTCAGTCCCAGACTCTGGTCTCAGCCCTGGACTCCTCTAGACTCTGGTCTCAGTCCTAGACTCCTCTATACCCCGGTCTCAGCCCTTGACTCCTCTAGACTCTGGTCTCAGCCCTAGACTCCTCTAGACTCTGGTCTCAGTCCTAGACTCGTCTAGACTCTGGTCTCAGTCTCAGACTTCTCTAGACTCTGGTTTCAGTCCTAGACTCCTCTAGACTCTGGTCTCAGCCCTAGACTCCTCTAGACTCTGGTCTCAGCCCTAGACTCCTCTAGACTCTGGTCTCAGCCCTTGACTCCTCTAGACTCTGGTCTCAGTCCTAGACTCCTCTAGACTCTGGTCTCAGCCCTAGACTCCTCTAGACTCTGGTCTCAGCCCTAGACTCCTCTAGACTCTGGTGTCAGTCCTAGACTCCTCTAGACTCTGGTCTCAGTCCTAGACTCCTCTAGACTCTGGTCTCAGTCTCAGACTTTTCTAGACTCTGGTTTCAGTCCTGGACTCCTCTAGACTCTGGTCTCAGTCCTAGACTCCTCTAGACTCTGGTCTCAGCCCTAGACTCCTCTAGACTCTGGTCTCAGCCCTAGACTCCTCTAGACTCTGGTCTCAGTCTCAGACTCCTCTAGACTCTGGTGTCAGTCCTAGTCTCCTCTAGACTCTGGTGTCAGTCCTAGACTCGTCTAGACTCTGGTCTCAGTCTCAGACTTCTCTAGACTCTGGTTTTAGTCCTGGACTCCTCTAGACTCTGGTCTCAGTCCTAGACTCCTCTAGACTCTGGTCTCAGCCCTAGACTCCTCTAGACTCTGGTCTCAGTCCTAGACTCCTCTAGACTCTGGTCTCAGCCCTAGACTCCTCTAGACTCTGGTCTCAGTCCTAGACTCCTCTAGACTCTGGTCTCAGTCCTAGACTCCTCTAGACTCTGGTCTCAGCCCTAGACTCCTCTAGACTCTGGTCTCAGCCCTAGACTCCTCTAGACTCTGGTCTCAGTCTCAGACTCCTCTAGACTCTGGTGTCAGTCCTAGTCTCCTCTAGACTCTGGTGTCAGTCCTAGACTCGTCTAGACTCTGGTCTCAGTCTCAGACTTCTCTAGACTCTGGTTTTAGTCCTGGACTCCTCTAGACTCTGGTCTCAGTCCTAGACTCCTCTAGACTCTGGTCTCAGCCCTAGACTCCTCTAGACTCTGGTCTCAGCCCTAGACTCCTCTAGACTCTGGTCTCAGTCCTAGACTCCTCTAGACTCTGGTCTCAGCCCTAGACTCCTCTAGACTCTGGTCTCAGTGCTAGACTCCTCTAGACTCTGGTCTCAGTCCTAGACTCCTCTAGACTCTGGTCTCAGTCCTAGACTCCTCTAGACTCTGGTCTCAGTCCTAGACTCTGGTCTCAGTCCTGCTCCGGTCCTGGTAAATCCTGGTCTGAGTCTCAGACATGGCTGTGAAGAGTCCTGTTGTTGCCATGGTTACCACATTAAAGGTACAGCCCACAGTTTCACTCCCCAGTTACACCTCAAGCTCCAGGTAATCTTGCCAGTCTAGTTTGAGCCCCGGGGGTCAAAGGTCACATAGAACTTTCCTCTTTTTCTCCCTGAAGCTAAAGCAGTATTTCCTGTTTTCAGAATAAAAGCCCTCCTTTAGGATCAAAAGCCTGTGTTGTAAATAAACTCCATCTCTGAGGTTTGTCTTTGTAAAAAATAAAAATTATTTTAGACCAACAAACTCTGAGTTAGAGTTTCTAGAAGTTTAGTAAGTGTTTTAAAGTTATAAAAGCAGCAAAATAAAAACTGAAAAAAACAAAAAGACCAGAGATCAACAAAATAAAAGTTTAATAAATGAAGAAATAAACAGCAAATATAATTAATATCTAATAGTAATGATGAATGCGTGAATATAAACTTTATTTAAATCTAAATCTGTTTTTTATCTCTTCATAATCCTGATAAACTCCAGTTTTTTTTTCTTACCAGTTCTCTGACTTTTCTCACCGGAAATGCTGACCCTGCAGAGCTGAGTCAGCTGAACCAAACCGGAAACAAAACAAGCGGCACTGCGCAGGCGCAGCTGCAGCTTGAGTACGCGCTGCAGAGGGACCAATAAACGGAGAAACTTTTATTTAAGCTTTTTATAAACTTTTATATTTTTATATTTCTGTTTGACCCGGTAACGGGGGACAGGCTGTGACGTCACGCAGCGTGTGAGAAACGGCACGAGACACGAGCGCGAGAGCAACGGCTGTTTGAGCAACACGGAAGTTCGGTAAGGGGAGATAAAATATAAAGTTTGATTAATTTAATCTCTGCGACAGTTTGATCTTCCTCATCGGTTCATAGTTTATTTAAAAGAGGACATTTTTAGAAATATTTCCTTTTTGTCAATTATTTATCTACTGACATCAGTCCTATGGTAGACGGTTTAATCTTCCGTTTAAAATAGTTTTAGTGTAAGATCTTATCATTAACGTCATTTTATTGACTCCAACCTGAAATTCAACAATGAAACAGAAACTCGTTCTCAAAGTGAATTATTTTAGTTTGTTGATGACAGGATTTAACATAAATCTGCTCCAATAGGAGTCAAAGCTCAGAGAAAACCCTTTCAATGTAGTTTATACGGGTCTGAACAGACACCTGTGTGGTGGTTCATCAGGAATATTAGAGGAAACAGAGCTATATGTGATTCTGAATATTTGGAGCTTTAACAGAGTATGAAAGGTTAACAGTACAGGTGTTAAAGGTCTGAATAAACCCCACCTGGATGACAAACAACAGGTAAAACAAATAAAACCTCCATCTGTTCACAGGATAAAGCTCAGCTACAGCCACTGACTGTGAACACAAAGGTCAGATTTATTTACTTTTCTACTGAAACATTAACAGGATAAAGATGAAGTTTCATTTACTCTGACAAACCTGAACAGAAATGTTCAAACAAGGAAAACCTGGATCAGGTTTTAACTGTCAATACTGTTTACTAACCTTCATCACTGAGCTGTTAACATGATGAGTAAACTTCTGTAACTGTAACAGCATTACAGACACGTTACTCTGCTAGGGACCGTTTAAAAGAAAGAAAATTACTGTAGAGTTAAACTGTTACAGTGACTCTGTAACAGTCACTGTAACTGTTACAGTCACTCTGTTACAGTTACTGTTACTGTTACAGTGACTCTGTAACAGTCACTGTAACTGTTACAGTCACTCTGTTACAGTTACTGTTACTGTAACAGTGACTCTGTAACAGTCACTGTAACTGTTACAGTCACTCTGTTACAGTTACTGTTACTGTTACAGTGACTCTGTAACAGTCACTGTAACTGTTACAGCCACTCTGTTACAGTTACTGTTACAGTGACTCTGTAACAGTCACTGTAACTGTTACAGCCACTCTGTTACAGTGACTGTTGCTGTTACAGTGACTCTGTAACAGTCACTGTAACTGTTACAGCCACTCTGTTACAGTGACTGTTACTGTTACAGTGACTCTGTAACAGTCACTGTAACTGTTACAGCCACTCTGTTACAGTGACTGTTACAGTGACTCTGTAACAGTCACTGTAACTGTTACAGCCACTCTGTTACAGTTACTGTTACAGTGACTCTGTAACAGTCACTGTAACTGTTACAGCCACTCTGTTACAGTGACTGTTACTGTTACAGTGACTCTGTAACAGTCACTGTAACTGTTACAGCCACTCTGTTACAGTTACTGTTACAGTGACTCTGTAACAGTCACTGTAACTGTTACAGTCACTCTGTTACAGTTACTGTTACTGTTACAGTGACTCTGTAACAGTCACTGTAACTGTTACAGTCACTCTGTTACAGTTACTGTTACAGTGACTCTGTAACAGTCACTGTAACTGTTACAGCCACTCTGTTACAGTTACTGTTACAGTGACTCTGTAACAGTCACTGTAACTGTTACAGCCACTCTGTTACAGTGACTGTTGCTGTTACAGTGACTCTGTAACAGTCACTGTAACTGTTACAGCCACTCTGTTACAGTGACTGTTACTGTTACAGTGACTCTGTAACAGTCACTGTAACTGTTACAGCCACTCTGTTACAGTGACTGTTACTGTTACAGTGACTCTGTAACAGTCACTGTAACTGTTACAGCCACTCTGTTACAGTGACTGTTACAGTGACTCTGTAACAGTCACTGTAACTGTTACAGCCACTCTGTTACAGTTACTGTTACAGTGACTCTGTAACAGTCACTGTAACTGTTACAGCCACTCTGTTACAGTGACTGTTACTGTTACAGTGACTCTGTAACAGTCACTGTAACTGTTACAGCCACTCTGTTACAGTTACTGTTACAGTGACTCTGTAACAGTCACTGTAACTGTTACAGCCACTCTGTTACAGTTACTGTTACTGTTACAGTGACTCTGTAACAGTAACTGTAACTGTTACAGCCACTCTGTTACAGTGACTGTTGCTGTTACAGTGACTCTGTAACAGTCACTGTAACTGTTACAGCCACTCTGTTACAGTGACTGTTACTGTTACAGTGACTCTGTAACAGTCACTGTAACTGTTACAGCCACTCTGTTACAGTGACTGTTACTGTTACAGTGACTCTGTAACAGTCACTGTAACTGTTACAGCCACTCTGTTACAGTGACTGTTACAGTGACTCTGTAACAGTCACTGTAACTGTTACAGCCACTCTGTTACAGTTACTGTTACTGTTACAGTGACTCTGTAACAGTAACTGTAACTGTTACAGCCACTCTGTTACAGTGACTGTTACTGTTACAGTGACTCTGTAACAGTCACTGTAACTGTTACAGCCACTCTGTTACAGTTACTGTTACAGTGACTCTGTAACAGTCACTGTAACTGTTACAGCCACTCTGTTACAGTTACTGTTACTGTTACAGTGACTCTGTAACAGTAACTGTAACTGTTACAGCCACTCTGTTACAGTTACTGTTACTGTTACAGTGACTCTGTAACAGTCACTGTAACTGTTACAGCCACTCTGTTACAGTGACTGTTACAGTGACTCTGTAACAGTCACTGTAACTGTTACAGCCACTCTGTTACAGTTACTGTTACAGTGAGTCTGTAACAGTCACTGTAACTGTTACAGCCACTCTGTTACAGTTACTGTTACTGTTACAGTGACTCTGTAACAGTCACTGTAACTGTTACAGCCACTCTGTTACAGTGACTGTTGCTGTTACAGTGACTCTGTAACAGTCACTGTAACTGTTACAGCCACTCTGTTACAGTGACTGTTGCTGTTACAGTGACTCTGTAACAGTTACTGTAACTGTTACAGCCACTCTGTTACAGTTACTGTTACTGTTACAGTGACTCTGTAACAGTTACTGTAACTGTTACAGCCACTCTGTTACAGTGACTGTTGCTGTTACAGTGGCTCTGTAACAGTCACTGTAACTGTTACAGCCACTCTGTTACAGTGACTGTTGCTGTTACAGTGACTCTGTAACAGTTACTGTAACTGTTACAGCCACTCTGTTAGTTACTGTTACAGTGACTCTGTAACAGTCACTGTAACTGTTACAGCGACTCTGTTACAGTTACTGTTACTGTTACAGTGACTCTGTTGCAGTGACTGTTGCTGTTACTGTCACAGAGTCACTGTAACGCATCACTACTTAACTAATTCAGATCAGCTGATACAGAGTTTATGTTCTCTTTCTACCCATGGTTTATTTAGTTTATGAAACATTAGTTATTAAATCTTCATCACAGCCTTTTTCTTTTACTCCTGTTCCATCCACTCTCATTAACGTTGTCAGTGTGTTTGTGTAAATAAGACACTTCAGGAGTTATCATTGAAAATAACATCTGCTGTCTGTTCCTACCATGTTCTCCATAGGTATAAATATATTTAGATTTTATATTAATGTTCTGGTATCAAAGTGACGCTAACCTCACCTGAATGGTTCACCTGTGTAGCCTAATTCACTTTATCTTCATATCTGTAAACATGTCAGCCTACATTACCCATAATGCACCATGTCTGATGTTCTCTCTGTGTCTCAGTGATGAAGAGGAGCCAGCTGCTGTCTGTGCTGGTGGGCGGAGTCTTCTGCCTGGCTGTGATGTCACTGTACCGCATGCTGGAGCTGATGCAGGGGGCGGAGCTAAAGAGGAGCCGGGAGATACCCATGGTGAACGAGGTAAGTGATGTCATCAGTGATGTCATCAGTGACCTGGCCCTAACCTCAGATTTACCTGTTGGTCCGTTTGCTCTTCTGTTATTAGCTTAATTTATTTTGATTTTATTCATGTACTAGCTTTTTTAAATTTAAATTTAGTGTTTAATCTTTGAGTTTATTTATTTATTAGGGTGAAATTATTTAAATTTAGGTGTTTAATATTTGAGTTTATTTATTTATTAGGATGAAATTATTTAAATTTAGGTGTTTAATATTTGAGTTTATGTATTTATTAGGGTGAAATTATTTAAATTTAGGTGTTTAATATTTGAGTTTATTTATTTATTAGGGTGAAATTATTTAAATTTAGGTGTTTAATCTTTGAGTTTATTTATTTATTAGGGTGAAATTATTTAAATTTAGGTGTTTAATCTTTGAGTTTATTTATTTATTAGGGTGAAATTATTTAAATTTAGGTGTTTAATCTTTGATCTGAGGAATATTTTTCTCTGGGTTTTTTTTTTTTTTTTGTCCTTTAATTTATTTTTAAAATAAAGACTGTTTCATTCATTTTTGTTTGTTTGTTTGTTATTTTAACCATCCTGTCATAACAAACTAAAGTTGTCTGATTTAACCCTTTTTTTCTAACCAATCATTATCCCTGTTTTCAGGATTTGTCCCGCCTCCAGGAGAAGATTGACAGGTTGGAGCGTCTCCTTAGCGACAACAATCGTCTGGTTGCTACGTTACGTGACTCTTTACTCCAGCACAAAGCACCATGGGAGAAAGGAGGGGGAGGGGTTAACAAGAGCTCAAGCCCCGCCCACAGCAAAGCTGAACCTCCACCTGGCTGCCGATTGGCCGAAGAGATGACGGACGGAAAGAATGGCGTTCAGGTAAGCTCAGCATGCTGACAGCTGTTAGCATTGTGGCGTTAAAAAAGATAAAGCTTTATTTTTTTAACTCTGTGTTTGTTCGTTCAGCTGCTGGACGTCTACGACCTCCTACCCTTTGACAACCCTGATGGCGGTGCCTGGAAACAGGGCTTTGACATCAGTTACCATGACAACGACTGGGACAATCAGCCGCTAGAGGTGTTCGTGGTTCCTCACTCTCACAACGACCCAGGTAAGGCTGGTCATGTGACATGTAGCCACAGTTTTTCAACAGTAGACCAACCAGGGCGCTGACTCATCAAGTTCATATACACTCACTGAATGATTTATAAGCTTTAAAAGGCTGATCTCCTCCTCAGAGGCAAGGATGGAATGTTTTATACACTTTAAAAGGCTGATCTTATCCTCAAGGACAAGGATGGAATGTTTTATACACTTTAAAAGGCTGATCTTATCCTCAAGGACAAGGATGGAATGTTTTATACACTTTAAAAGGCTGATCTCATTCTTAAAGGCAAGGATGGAATGTTTTATACTCTTTAAAAGGCCAATCTCATCCTCAGGCAAGGATGGATCATTTTTAAACTTTCAAGCATGTCACTTTTTAAGTAAAGGACCCAATGTTTTATGAACTTCAAGGACTGATATCTTTAAAGTTAGAGGTTGGAATGTTTGTGAAGCTGGGGCTGTTGGGGACCTTTCCCTCCATTGCTGCCAAATATTAGGACATAGTTGAGAACTTTTGTAAACGTGGTTGGTGAGGAGCGATTTAAATGGCATTTAAATGTGGTTTAATCTCTTGTGAACCAGTTCATTTCCTGTTTGTCTAAAGTCAGCAATTAAAGAAAACTATCAGTCAGAACACTCAGAGATGATGTTGATTTAGATTTCTGATCTGTTTTCATCCCTCTAACTCTGATCTTCTCTGTGTCTCAGGCTGGTTGAAGACCTTCGACAGCTACTACCAGGACCAGACCAAACACATTCTAGACAACATGCTGATCAAACTCACCGCTGACCCCAGGTAACCCCACACTCTCTCTTTACCACATGTTTACCTGGTATATACCCTATAACCACATGTTTACCTGGTATATACCCTATAACCACATGTTTACCTGGTATATACAGCTCCTGTAACCACATGTTTACCTGGTATATACAGCTCCTATAACCACATGTTTACCTGGTATATACCCTATAACCACATGTTTACCTGGTATATACAGCTCCTGTAACCACATGTTTACCTGGTATATACAGCTCCTATAACCACATGTTTACCTGGTATATACCCTATAACCACATGTTTACCTGGTATATACCCTATAACCACATGTTTACCTGGTATATACAGCTCCTGTAACCACATGTTTACCTGGTATATACAGCTCCTATAACCACATGTTTACCTGGTATATACCCTATAACCACATGTTTACCTGGTATATACAGCTCCTGTAACCACATGTTTACCTGGTATATACAGCTCCTATAACCACATGTTTACCTGGTATATACCCTATAACCACATGTTTACCTGGTATATACCCTATAACCACATGTTTACCTGGTATATACAGCTCCTGTAACCACATGTTTACCTGGTATATACAGCTCCTGTAACCACATGTTTACCTGGTATATACAGCTCCTATAACCACATGTTTACCTGGTATATACCCTATAACCACATGTTTACCTGGTATATACAGCTCCTATAACCACATGTTTACCTGGTATATACCCTATAACCACATGTTTACCTGGTATATACAGCTCCTGTAACCACATGTTTACCTGGTATATACAGTGCCTATAACCACATGTTTACCTGGTATATACAGCGCCTATAAGCACATGTTTACCTGGTATATACAGCTCCTATAACCACATGTTTACCTGGTATATACAGCTCCTATAACCACATGTTTACCTGTTATATACAGCTCCTATAACCACATGTTTACCTGTTATATACAGCTCCTATAACCACATGTTTACCTGGTATATACAGCTCCTATAACCACATGTTTACCTGGTATATACAGCTCCTATAACCACATGTTTACCTGGTATATACAGCTCCTATAACCACATGTTTACCTGGTATATACAGCTCCTATAACCACATGTTTACCTGGTATATACAGCTCCTATAACCACATGTTTACCTGGTATATACAGCTCCTATAACCACATGTTTACCTGGTATATACAGCTCCTGTAACCACATGTTTACCTGGTATATACAGCTCCTATAAGCACATGTTTACCTGGTATATACAGCTCCTATTACCACATGTTTACCTGGTATATACAGCTCCTGTAACCACATGTTTACCTGGTATATACAGCTCCTATAACCACATGTTTACCTGGTATATACAGCTCCTATAACCACATGTTTACCTGGTATATACAGCTCCTATTACCACATGTTTACCTGGTATATACAGCTCCTATAACCACATGTTTACCTGGTATATACAGCTCCTATTACCACATGTTTACCTGGTATATACAGCTCCTGTAACCACATGTTTACCTGGTATATACAGCTCCTATTACCACATGTTTACCTGGTATATACAGCTCCTGTAACCACATGTTTACCTGGTATATACAGCTCCTGTAACCACATGTTTACCTGGTATATACAGCTCCTATTACCACATGTTTACCTGGTATATACAGCTCCTATTACCACATGTTTACCTGGTATATACAGCTCCTGTAACCACATGTTTACCTGGTATATACAGCTCCTGTAACCACATGTTTACCTGGTATATACAGCTCCTATTACCACATGTTTACCTGGTATATACAGCTCCTATAACCACATGTTTACCTGGTATATACAGCTCCTATTACCACACGTTTACCTGGTATATACAGCTCCTGTAACCACATGTTTACCTGGTATATACAGCTCCTGTAACCACATGTTTACCTGGTATATACAGCTCCTGTAACCACATGTTTACCTGGTATATACAGCTCCTATAACCACATGTTTACCTGGTATATACAGCTCCTATTACCACATGTTTACCTGGTATATACAGCTCCTATAACCACATGTTTACCTGGTATATACAGAGAAATCTGTTTTAGACATCAAAGATGATTTCTGGGATAAACCAGGTTCTCACTTATTTATAAATCAATAATCGTGTAAATCATCCATGGGTTCAACTGTTTGTAGGACGTGTCTGTACCTCTGCATCTGTCATTAAAATCTGACTCTGTGTGGGTGGAGCTAAGTTGCAGCAGGATGATTGACATCTGTTCTCTATCAATCAGGAGGAAGATGATCTGGGCAGAAATCAGTTATTTCTCCAAGTGGTGGAATGACATCGACGAGCAGAGGAGAGACATGGTCAAACGGTAAAAACACGTCTGATGATAATAACAGCCTTTTATGAGTGAGACTAGTGAGACCAGAACTCTCTAATAACAGGAAGATTTGACCTGATGGCTGTTCAGGTACAGAGGACCACTAAACTATCAGCCCCCTATGATGACTCCATTATTACAGAATCAGAGTCAGCTTTACTGGACTAGTTTACTCATGAAACAAGGAGCTAGACTGTAGTTAAACCCCCTTTAGAAGTCCCAGGGTCTAAGAGATGACCCCCGTTAGGACTACCAAGGTCTAAATGATGACCCCTGTTAGGACTGCCAGGGTCTAAATGCTGACCACTTTTAGAACTACCAGGGTCTAAAGTTTGACCCCCTTTAGGACTACCAGGGTCTAAATGATGACCCCCTTTAGAACTACCAGGGTCTAAAGTTTGATCCCCTTTAGGACTAGCAGGGTCTAAAGTTTGACCCCCTTTAGGAATACCAGGGTCTAAAGTTTGACCCCCTTCAGAACTACCAGGGTCTAAAGTTTGACCCCCTTTAGGACTACCAGGGTCTAAAGTTTGACCCCCTTTAGGACTACCAGGGTCTAAAGTTTGACCCCCTTTAGGACTACCAGGGTCTAAAGTTTGACCCCCTTTAGGACTAGCAGGGTCTAAAGTTTGACCCCCTTTAGGA
Source organism: Cheilinus undulatus (assembly GCF_018320785.1). Classification (NCBI taxonomy): domain Eukaryota; kingdom Metazoa; phylum Chordata; class Actinopteri; order Labriformes; family Labridae; genus Cheilinus; species Cheilinus undulatus. Next base: position 607,331 of record NC_054881.1, read on the forward strand.
CTACCAGGGTCTAAAGTTTGACCCCCTTTAGAACTACCAGGGTCTAAAGTTTGACCCCCTTTAGAACTACCAGGGTCTAAAGTTTGACCCCCTTTAGGACTAGCAGGATCTAAAGTTTGACCCCCTTTAGAACTACCAGGGTCTAAAGTTTGACCCCCTTTATAACTACCAGGGTCTAAAGTTTGACCCCCTTTAAGACTACCAGGGTCCAAAGTTTGACCCCCTTTAGAACTACCAGGGTCTAAAGTTTGACCCCCTTTAGAACTACCAGGGTCTAAATTTTGACCCCCTTTAGAACTACCAGGGTCTAAAGTTTGACCCCCTTTAAGACTACCAGGGTCCAAAGTTTGACCCCCTTTAGAACTACCAGGGTCTAAAGTTTGACCCCCTTTAGAACTACCAGGGTCTAAAGTTTGACCCCCTTTAGAACTACCAGGGTCCAAAGTTTGACCCCCTTTAGAACTAGCAGGATCTAAAGTTTGACCCCCTTTAGAACTACCAGGGTCTAAAGTTTGACCCCCTTTATAACTACCAGGGTCTAAAGTTTGACCCCCTTTAAGACTACCAGGGTCCAAAGTTTGACCCCCTTTAGAACTACCAGGGTCTAAAGTTTGACCCCCTTTAGAACTACCAGGGTCTAAATTTTGACCCCCTTTCCAGAGCTGACCTGTTGTGATTCGTTTCCTGTATTTCTTGGCTCCTCCTTCTCTGGTCTCTTTACTGCTCTGTGATTGGTCAGCCTGTTGGAGGCGGGTCAGTTGGAGCTGGTGACAGGTGGCTGGGTGATGGCGGACGAGGCGAACTCTCACTACTTCGCTCTGCTGGATCAGCTGATGGAGGGACACCAGTGGATGCAGAAACACCTGGGTGGGTGACTCCGCCCCCATGTGGCGCTCCATGAGGGTGTATTCCTGCTCACCGTGTTAATGATTACATTTATATTTAGAAGTTTAAGAGCTGATGATGATCATATTTTCAGAGGTTTTTAATTATTTTCTCACAGCAGCTCTAAATAGAAAATATTTTAACTTCAGTTTTTTTGTTTTTGAAGAATTCATCAACACTAAAAAAATACAGTTTCCTTTTCCTCCTCCATCACTTCCTGTTCCTCTGTGATGTCCCTTTTTTCTACTTCCTGTTCAGGTGTGCATCCGAGCAGGGGGTGGGCCATTGACCCCTTTGGCCACTCCCCCTCCATGACCTACCTGCTAAAGGGGGCGGGGCTCCAGGACATGGTCATACAGCGAGTTCACTACTCTGTCAAGAAGCACTTCGCCCGGCAACAGACGCTGGAGTTTCTATGGCGACAGAACTGGGGTGAGTGAGGGCGAGAGAAACGGAGGAGAGTGAGAGAGAGACGAAAAAATAAAATATAGAAATGTATTTATGCTTGAACCAGATCAAAATGGTTTAAAACATGTCTGAAATAAAAATCTAAAAACTTAAAAAAAAAAAAAAAAAAAACATAAGAAAATGTTGGGAAAAATAGGACCCTTTTAAAACCAGGATAATTTGAATTTAAACTTTATTTACTGAATATTTTTGTAACGAAGAAACAAAACTCTTCAGAAAACAAATCTTATGTTAGCTCTTATTTTATTTATTTTTATTTTTATACATGGAAAATAAAAATAATTGTGAAATTGTGTCACAACCCTTTTTTAAAGATTTAAGTTTCCATGGTACCTTGATTGAATGGTGCAGTGAATTATCTTTCAGAGGAACCTCAGTCAGTCCAGTTTGGCCCGTTAATGAAGAACTGAATAACCATGACCTCCTCAGACTCTGAGAATAAAGAATGATCCACTCTAGTGTCAGGATGAAACATTAAAAATGAAAACAGGTCTGAATTCTACTGAGGGAGCTGTAAATAAAGGTTTATTCAAAGATCAGACCTATGTCATGTCTCAAACTCTGCCCTCTACCTGTGTTCCAGACTCCTCCCCTCGCAGTGACATCACATGTCACATGATGCCATTCTACAGCTATGATGTACCGCACACGTGCGGTCCAAACCCGGCGGTCTGCTGTCAGTTTGATTTCCATCGTCTGCCAGGCAGGCGGGTCAGCTGTCCGTGGAAGATTCCACCTCAGCCAATCACAGAGGAGAACATCAAGGAGAGGTGGGTAGGGGGTGGGGCTATGGTGGATAGTTCTTTATATTTGAATTGTAGAATTAATGTAGAAGCTGATTGGCTGGGTTGGCGATATGTCAGCACATCCACCATATTTGTAATACTCCGCCCCCATTATAAAGAAATAAAAAGTAAACAGGGGAAGTTTACGTTTACCTTCATCTCTACTGTTTGGTGGAGATGAAGGGAATACGCTCCCAACATCCCCAGCTTCACCAGCTGCCCTCTGCCTTTGATGATGATGTCATCCTTTAAAGCTTGTAAAACATTCCATCCTATTCCTTTAATGATGATGTCATCAAAGCTTGTCAAACATTCCGTCCTATTCCTTTGATGATGATGATGATGTCATCCTTTAAAGCTTGTTAAACATTCTATTCTATTCCTTTGATGATGATGTCATCCTTTAAAGCTTGTTAAACATTCTATTCTATTCCTTTGATGATGATGTCATCCTTTAAAGCTTGTTAAACATTGCGTCCTATTCCTTTAATGATGATGTCATCAAAGCTTGTCAAACATTCCGTCCTATTCCCTTAATTTGATGTCATCCTTTAATGTCTATAAAAGGCTCATAAAGATGACATCATCCCCCAGTGATGAGTCCATCCTTTCTATGTGTATTCTTATCCTGACGTTCTGTCCTCTCCTGTTCTCATGTACGTCTCATCCAATTAGAGCAGTCCTCCTCTTGGACCAGTACCGTCAGAAGTCCCGCCTCTTCAGCTCGCCGGTCCTCCTCGTTCCCCTCGGTGATGACTTTAGATACATGGAGTCGAGCGAGTGGGACGTTCAGTTTGACAACTATCAGAAACTGTTTGACTACTTCGACCAACACCCAGAGCTGCACGTTAAGGTGAGGGGGCGGGGCCTGATGGGGGGAAACACCTGGGTCAGTGATAAAGCTGTGTCTGAGTGAGAGGGGATTTCTTCTTCTGTGGTGTTAAATTTCCCCATAAAAACACTGATCCTTCTCCATGGATCTGTCTCAGTCTTTTCTTCTTCTTCGTGTCTTTTAGGCTCGTTTCGGGACACTCTCTGATTACTTCCTGTCTCTTCATAAACGTCTGAGTGCTGCAGGAACGACCTTACCCACGTTACGTGGCGACTTCTTCACATACGCCGACAGAGACGACCATTACTGGAGCGGGTACTACACGTCCAGACCGTTCTATAAACGCCTGGACAGAACGCTGGAAGCCACGCTCAGGTAACGCCATGGTTGAACCTGTAGGGGGCGTGTCTTAATGGGCCAGAGAGAGACTTCATTCAGAGACGATCAATAAAATTTATAAACCTGTAAACTTAAAATAAATACAGCTCTACATATGATTTAAACTAAGACACAGGGGGCGCTGTCTGATTGCACAAAGAAGTTGTCAATATTCAGACAGCGAAGGTTTGACTACTCGCCACTTCCACCATGTCCTTGGCGGTTTCAGCTCTTGCTGCCCATGTTGATGTCTCAACTGTTTAAAATAATGTAAAAAAAAGGTTTTCGTGGTGTGCTGGTGGTCAAGTGGTTAAGGCGTGCACCATGTACACAGGTGAATCCGGCCCGTGGCACTATTTCCTGCATGTCTCTCCCCGCTCTCTTCCCTGTTTCTGACTCTATCCACTGTCCTGTCAAATAAAGGCAAAAAGGCCAAAAATAAATCTTAAAAAACAAAAAAACAAAAAAAAAAAAAAAGGTTTTCGTTACAGTAAAGCAAAAATATATAGAGATTTGGCACAATTATTGACATTTTTATTCTTCTTTCTAAATATTTTAACTTTTATTTGAAAATTTCTTATACTTTGAAGAAATTTTAGTGTTATAATTCACTTATGTATTATTTATTTATTTATTTATTTGCAATTTTTTTCACGTTTTGACAATTTTATGTATTATTTATAAAATTACTTAGTTGCTTAACTTATTTATTCAATTTTTTATTTATTAATTTGATTGTTTATTCATAAAACTACTGTTTTATTTTCTGCTTATAATCATTGTTTTCAGTTTTATTCTGTGCCTTTTAGCAAATTTATCTCTTAAATTTTTTCTTTTTTCTTCATTTATATTCTTTATTATATACTTTATTTACTTATTTATTTTTTTATTGTCTCATTTTTCTCAGAGCATCGGAAATCCTCTTCAGTCTCACGCTGGCTGAAATGCGGCGTTTCCAAGGCGACGGTAAGCTGGTCGCTGATTTCCCAGCCCGTGATCACTTTAAACGTCTGACGGCGGCGAGGAGGAGCTTGGGGCTGTTCCAGCATCATGATGCTGTCACCGGCACCGCCCGCGACCCTGTCGTGGTGGACTACGGCAACAGGTAACTGCTTCCCATTAGCATCCCAGCCTGTTAGCATCCTAGCCTGTTAGCATTCTAGCCTGTTAGCATAGGTCATAAGAACATGTAAATTAAGGCTAATGTGTTTAGCAGATAAATAAGTTTGTGTTAGCTTTTTAGCATCTTAATGGTTTTCAGTTTTTAATACTGTGATATGACGCTGTCACCTGAAAAGTCAAATAATTACCTGAATATTATTCTAGACCATTTCTCCCAGCCCTGGAGTATGGTAAACATGATTTTATTTAAAGGCACTATGAATCAGTCTGGTGAGTAGCCAGCCTTAGCCTGTGTTAGCATAGATAGCATGAGTTTGGCTATATGAATATTCAGTGAATGTTGAAATAAAACATAAAGCTGTTGTCTTTATAAACTATTTTTGTCCTTTTTTGTATATTTACAATTTATTTAATCTTTATTCATCAGTTAAGATGTGAAATGCTAAGCTAACAGAACCATGCTAATGTCAGCATTTTCTTGACTGAAGCTACCTTTAGCATTAGCTTGTTTTGTCTCATTTGTCCCTTCATGCTCTCTGTTGAAGGACAGCATCACGATGGCAACGGTAACAGGTACTGCCTCACTAGCAGTTAGCATTAGCTTCCCATCATACTCATTCATTTAGCATTAGCATCTAACATCCGTCCCCATCCACCCTTTAAATCACCAATCATTTTTTACAGTGTGGTCTCTCAGCTGTAGTTTTTAGTGCCATTTTTTACAGTGTGGTCTCTCAGCTGTAGTTTTTAGTGCCATTTTTTACAGTGTGGTCCTTAGGTTTTAGTTTTTAGTTGTCATTTTTTACAGTGTGATCCCTATGTTGTCGTTTTTAGTTGTCATTTTTTACAGTGTGTTTCCTATGTTGTCGTTTTTAGTTGTCATTTTTTACAGTGTGTTTCCTTTGTTGTAGTTTTTAGTGTCATTTTTTACAGTGTGTGCCTAGGATGAATGCTGGTAAAATAATGAATAAATCATAATAAAACCCTGTTTTCTAAACTTTGATTAAAGTTGATTAGAATAGACATTTATAGAGAATCTGCTTTAATTAAATAAAATAATTTTTGGGAAGATTTTAAACAAACTTTATCTTACAGATTGTTTCATGCCATCATCAACCTGAGAAAGGTGCTGCAGAGCTCCGCCCACTGGCTTATCTTATTGGACAAGAGCCAGTACCATCACGACCAATCAAAACCCTTCATGGAAACGGTGACTTCAGACCCCATCACATTTTATCCTGTTATGAGAGCATATTTTTTACAATGTAAAGGTTTTAAACGTTTAAACACATGAACTTAAATAAGAGGGTGATCAATCACTGATCAAGCAATAATCAATAATCAATCACTGATCAAGCAATAATCCATTGCTGATCAGGCAATAATCAATCACTGATCAACAATAATCAATCACTGATCAAGCAATAATCAATAATCAATCACTGATCAAGCAATAATCAATAATCAATCACTGATCAAGCAATAATCCATTGCTGATCAGGCAATAATCAATCACCGATCAACGATAATCAATCACTGATCATCAATAATCAATCACTGATCAACAATAATCATTCACTGATCATCAATAATCAATCACTGATCAAGCAATAATCAATCAATGATCAACAATAATCAATCACTGACCAAGCAATAATCAATCAATGAATAACAATAATCAATAATCAATCACTGACCAAGCAATAATCAATCAATGATCAACAATAATCAATAATCAATCACTGATCAACAAAAATCAATAATCAATCACTGACCAAGCAATAATCAATCAATGATCAACAATAATCAATAATCAATCACTGACCAAGCAATAATCAATCACTGACCAAGCAATAATCAATCAATGATCAACAATAATCAATAATCAATCACTGACCAAGCAATAATCAATCACTGACCAAGCAATAATCAATCACTAACCAAGCAATAATCAATAATCAATCACTGAATAATCAATCACTGATCAAGCAATAATCAATAATCAATCACTGAATAATCAATCACTGATCAAGCAATAATCAAAAATCAATCACTGAATAAGCAATAATCAATCACTGACCAAGCAATAATCAATCACTGATCAAGCAATAATCAATCGCTGATTATCAATAATCAATAATCCATCACTGATCAACAATAATCAATCACTGATCAACAAAAATCAATAATCAATCACTGACCAAGCAATAATCAATCAATGATCAACAATAATCCATTATCAATCACTGACCAAGCAATAATCAATCAATGATCAACAATAATCAATAATCAATCACTGACCAAGCAATAATCAATAATCAATCACTGACCAAGCAATAATCAATCAATGATCAACAATAATCAATAATCAATCACTGACCAAGCAATAATCAATAATCAATCACTGACCAAGCAATAATCAATGATCAACAATAATCAATAATCAATCACTGACCAAGCAATAATCAATCACTGACCAAGCAATAATCAATCGCTGATTATCAATAATCAATAATCCATCACTGATCAACAATAATCAATCACAGACGAAGCAATAATCAATAATCAATCACTGATCAATAATCAATAATCCTAACTGTGTTTCAGGAGGAGGTGATATCAGGACACGACTCTCTACCTCAGAAGACGAAGGTGAAGATCTCTGACCAGCCCAGGTGAGAGGGGGCGGAGCCTCTGAGGTGCACTTTATCAGAGGACCTTACAGTGGAGTCCACTGGAGACTCACCTGGGTCTGGTCCACTCCAGTCCAGTCCTACAGTCCAGTCCAGTACAGTACTACAGTCTAGTCCAGTCCAGTCCTCCATTCCAGTCCAGTCCTCCATTCCAGTCCAGTCCTCCAGTCCAGTCCTACAGTCCAGTCCAGTACAGTACTACAGTCTAGTCCGGTCCAGTCCTCCATTCCAGTCCAGTCCTCCATTCCAGTCCAGTCCTCCAGTCCAGTCCAGTCCTACAGTCCAGTCCAGTACAGTACTACAGTCTAGTCCAGTCCAGTCCTCCATTCCAGTCCAGTCCTCCATTCCAGTCCAGTCCTCCAGTCCAATCCTACAGTCCAGTCCAGTACAGTACTACAGTCTAGTCCGGTCCAGTCCTCCATTCCAGTCCAGTCCTCCATTCCAGTCCAGTCCTCCAGTCCAGTCCAGTCCTACAGTCCAGTCCAGTCCAGTCCAGTCCTACAGTCCAGTCCAGTACAGTACTACAGTCTAGTCCAGTCCAGTCCTCCAGTCCAGTCCTCCAGTCCAGTCCAGTCCTCCAGTCCAGTCCTACAGTCCAGTCCAGTACAGTACTACAGTCTAGTCCAGTTCAGTCCTCCATTCCAGTCCAGTCCTCCAGTCCAGTCCAGTCCTACAGTCCAGTCCAGTCCAGTCCAGTCCAGTTTACAGTCCAGTCCAGTACAGTACTACAGTCTAGTCCAGTCCAGTCCTCCAGTCCAGTCCAGTCCAGTCCAGTCCAGTCCAGTCCAGTCCAGTATAGTCCAGTCCAGTCCAGTCCAGTATAGTCCAGTCCAGTCCAGTCCAGTCCAGTCCAGTCCAGTATAGTCCAGTCCTCCAGTCCAGTCCAGTCCAGTATAGTCCAGTCCAGGACAGTCCAGTCCAGTCCTCCAGTCCAGTCCAGTCCAGTCCAGTCCAGTATAGTCCAGTCCTCCAGTCCAGTCCAGTCCAGTCCAGTCCAGTCCAGTCCTCCAGTCCAGTCCAGTCCAGTCCTCCAGTCCAGTCCAGTCCAGTCCAGTCCAGTCCAGTCCAGTATAGTCCAGTCCAGTCCAGTCCAGTCCAGTATAGTCCAGTCCAGTCCAGTCCAGTCCAGTCCAGTATAGTCCAGTCCAGTCCAGTCCAGTCTAGTATAGTCCAGTCCAGTCCAGTCCAGTATAGTCCAGTCCAGTATAGTCCAGTCCAGTCCTACAGTCCAGTCCAGTCCAGTCCTACAGTCCAGTCCAGTACAGTACTACAGTCTAGTCCAGTCCAGTCCTCTAGTCCAGTCCAGTCCAGTCCAGTCCAGTCCAGTCCAGTCCAGTCCAGTCCAGTCCAGGGTTTTACCTTCTTACAGACCTTCGGCCCGTTTCAGACGGGGAGCGTGATGTGTGCGTCTCGACTGCGACGTGTGGGTTTTCGGTTTGATTGTGTTTAGAAGTCAGGGCTCTTGGACTGCCTGCATGTGTGTCGCGTCTCGTGCGGCTGGTACGTCCGGCTCAGGTGGGGAGAGTTCAGAGACTCAAAGTCTTGCCTATTTTGGCAAATATACGCATAGAAATGTTGACAGGGTGTTTCTGGATAACCCTGAGGAAGGCCACCAGCTTAAATGCTCCTGTTTGATAAAGTTGTTCTGTAAAGATCTACTAGTGAAGCTTTCTGTCTCCACACCGGTAGAATATGTCACAGGAAACACAAACACCTATGAGTGCTTTTCTGGTTTGTGCTTTTCAAAGTAAAAGCCCGGTTTAGTATTTCTGTAGAGAAACTCCGTTTACTTGTAGAATGCTTTTATTTTGAATAGTTCCCGACAAACTTCCTCAATACGCTGAATCAATAAGCATGTAGGGGTTTATTCTGGTAAAACTGGTGAGGAAGGACAGGGCTTTGAGAGCAGGCTGACACGCAGCAAACTCCCCCCGTGTGAAAGCCGCACCGGCAGGAGCCGGAGCTGACACACGTGACACACGCAAGCAGAAAACACGCTCCCAGTCTGGAACGGGCGTTCGATCATCCCTGCACCATCCCCACTATCTTAACCTCACAGGGTGTTCCCACTGAGCTGTGTCCATCTATAAATATCTGGGTTTTCTTGATCCTGAGCTTTCTTTCAAAGCTCATGTTACCGGTTTGGTCTCCAAACTCAGGGTTAAACTAGGTTTCTATTACAGAAACAAGTCCTGCTTCTCTCTCAGAGCTCTAAAATACCTTTTACCTGCAACGTTTCTACCACGGCTGGATTATGGTGATGTTCCTTATGTGACCACTTCAGCTAAATGTCTACAGTCTCTGAATGTTGTTTATCACTGTGCGCTGAGGTTAGTCCCTGGTTGTAGTCGACTCACTCATCACTGTGAACTCTATACCAGAGCTGGCTGGCCCTCTCTGAGCGCTCGCAGCTACACTCACTGGCTGACTCTAACTTATAAGGCTCTTCTTGGCCTGGCTCCTTCTTATTTATGTGCTCTTCTTCAAAGAACTGAAAGCCACTATGCCTCGCGCTCTAGCGGCGTTGTCCATCTGCTCGTTCCTCGTGTCAGGGCTGCTGGGGGGAAAAGCGTTCGGTTTTGCCGCCCCTCGGCATGGACCTCTCCAGACTGACTTCAAATTGCCTGAACTCATTTCACTTGGAGCATTTCGTTCAGCCTTAAACGACAGACATCGTAAAACCTCAGAGCAGTGCCTGTGTTCATAGATTTGTTTCTGAGTCATTTTCCAGCACTTTACCTGCAAACACCTGCGCACTCTCTAAAGTTTGTTTTTAACCTGTTGTTGTGATCTGACACTGAAACGTATTATTGATTATGAAGGGTCCTGCTGACCTCTTGGCCAGAGAGATCTCAGCTCAGTGGGAATTACCTGGTTAAATGAACCAATGCAGTCAGAAATAAGAGAGGCCACGCTGCTGATTGGTGCTATTGATTACTGATTGGTTATTGATCCTCTCTAATGATCATATTGATTACTGATTGGTTATTGATCCTCTCTAACGATCATATTGATTACTGATTGGTTATTGATCCTCTCTAACGATCATATTGATTACTGATTGGTTATTGATCCTCTCTAACGATCATATTGATTACTGATTGGTTATTGATTCTCTCTATCGATCATATTGATTACTGATTGATTATTGATCCTCTCTAACGATCATATTGATTACTGATTGGTTATTGACCCTCTCTAACGATCATATTGATTACTGATTGGTTATTGATCCTCTCTAACGATCATATTGATTACTGATTGGTTATTGATTCTCTCTATCGATCGGGTATCGATGATGTGCTTCCAGGTCCCTGGTCGTCTTCAACCCGTCTGAACAGCTCCGTTCCTCCGTCGTCAGCGTTGTTGTCGACTCTCCAGATGTCCAGGTTGTTGACGCTGAAACAGGTCGACCAATAGCTGCACAGATCTCTGCAGTGTGGGCGGAGCCAGGCCAAGCCTCTACAGAAGCTTTCCAGGTGGTTGTCCAATCAGAGCTCTTCTCTAGCAACTCAGCAGGAGGCGGAGCTTTTAAACATCTGTCTGTATTTCCTCCTCCAGCTCGACTTCCTGGCTGAACTTCCTCCTCTGTCCCTGGTCGTTTATCATGTGACCAAAGCCTCAGAAGGCTCCGCCCACCGGGTTCAGTACACCTTCAGTCGTCGTGGTAACCTGCCATCGGTCAGGTCTGAACACTTTAAGATGTTTCTGCTGGAGGGAGCCGAGGCCGACGCCCCCCTGTCACTCAGCAACAAGCACGTCCAAATATGGGCTTCCTCTGAGACAGGCTTCCTGCAGGTCAGACTTTCAAAATAAAAGACAGTAAGATGGAGTTTAGCTCAGTGGGCACAGCAGGCATCCATAAACAGAGACCAGAGTCCTCCACATTCTGGTCCCAGGATAGGGTCCCTGTTCCAGGATCAGGTCCTGGTCCCAGGATAGGGTCCTGGTCTCATCTGTTTTTGGTCCCTGTCTCAGCTATATTGAATTTTTAGAAGGTTCCATAAATAAACTGGGAGACATTTAATTTTTCTCTTTTATTTTGAAATGTAGAAGCTCCGCCTCCAGTCTGGTCTGGTCCGTCAGATCCAGGTCCAGTTCCTGTGGTACGGGACCACGTCAAACCGGGATAAGAGCGGAGCGTACCTTTTCCTGCCGGGACCAGAGGGAGCCCAGGTGAGAGCAGAGCCCGGACCAATCAGAGCTCAGGAAGTTAACGATCATAAGCAATGATCATCCTCTCTCTCTTGCAGGTTTACTCGCCCTCTGAGCCCCCCCTGATCCGGGTCTCCAGAGGTCCAGTCTTCTCTGACATCACTTCCTTTTATAGACACTTCACACACACGGTCCGCCTCTACCACCTGGAAGGTAACCAGAGACACACCCACAGTTCTGCCCTGGGCACAGTCTGATAGGCTGTTAAAGTCTGCCCTGAGCCCAGTCTGTCAGGCCGTTAAAGTCTGCCCTGAGCACGGTCTGTCAGGCCGTTAAAGTCTGCCCTGAGCACGGTCTGTCAGGCCGTTAAAGTCTGCCCTGAGCATGGTCTGTCAGGCCGTTAAAGTCTGCCCTGAGCACGGTATTTTGAGCAAATAAAATTGATCAGGTTCATACTTCTGCCTCGAGCATGCTCAGTAAAGTCAAATTTATTCCTGTTGTCCTAATTTTGTTGCAAATCACTGAAACACACCACTTCTTCCAGTGAATCATTTCAAATAAAAGCCTTCTGTCTGTGTCTGCCCCAGGACACGCTGGGAGATCCCTGGAGATGTCTAACGTAGTTGACATCAGGTCAGAGGTCAACCGAGAGCTTGTCATGAGGCTCGTCAGTGACGTCAACAACGGTAACCGTTTCTTCACCGACCTCAATGGTTTCCAGGTACGGTCACTGTCCAATCAGGTGCCACAGCGCTCAGTGATGTCACAGGGCTTAGTGATGTCATGATGATGTCGTAGCATTTATGTCACATGTCTGATCAGTTCAAAGGTTTTCTGATTGATCTTTGGTCTTTCACTGATTGATTACTGATTGGTTATTGATCCCTTATTGGTTTATCGGTGCAGATGCAGCAGCGGCGGACTCTGGCGAAGCTCCCCCTGCAGGCCAATTTTTACCCGATGACCTCGGCGGCGTTCATCCAGGACTCAACGTCTCGTCTGTCTCTGCTGTCGGCTCAGAGTCTGGCCGTCGCCGCGCTACGGCCAGGTGAGCCCGTCCACCTGGAACACTGATGACATTATCATTTTAATCTCTGAGTTATTATTTAGATTATTTATCCTTATTATATTGTGACATATTTAATTATAATGAACTATAATATTTTATAATATTGTTATATTTTAGTATAGTACAATTGTTTATTATATAACATTAAGATATTTTGATATATTATGCTTCAATTTTAGATTTTATAGCATTTTAATACATTACTTTATATTATATATTTGTTTATATTTTATCATATTCAAGACATTGCATTTTATTTCTTGATTTTACATCAGATTATTTTATTATATTGTATAATGTTACATTGTGTTCTATTTTATTGTGTTGTATTGAATTATATTCTATATACTTATATATATCATATATTATTAAACTACAATCATCAGTTTCTGTGAATTAAAAGTCATATTTAGTTTTGCTGTAGATGTTTTATTTTTGTAATTATTTTTGTTTTCATCCTGTTTAATGTTTTATAATTTCATTGTTTCTTTTTCTCTCTCAGCTCTACTTTTTAGTTTTTTTTGTCAGTTTAAGTGTTTAAAGTTTTAAAGATCAGCAGACTCAGTTGAAAGTCAGATTTTTTTCTGTTATTTTGGAACAAACTGTGAATTTAGATATTTAACCACGGCTCAGATCACAGACGTTTCTCACCGTTAAAGCTCCTCCCCTATCTATTTGTTGACCTCTGACCTCTGCAGGTGAGCTGGAGGTGGTGCTGGACCGCCGTCTGCAGCAGGATGATAACCGCGGCCTGGGTCAGGGCGTCACCGACAACAAGCTGACCGCCAGCCTCTACCAGCTGCTGCTGGAGGACCGGGTGGACCGGACTAAGGTGGGGAGGGGTCTGGACCAGATTAAAGTGGGGGCGGGGTCTGGACCAGAATAAGGTGGGGGCCGGGTTTTGGCCCAGACTGAGGTGGGGGCAGGGTCTGGACCAGACTGAGGTGGGGGCAGGGTCTGGACCAGACTAAGGTGGGGGCAGGGTCTGGACCAGACTAAGGTGGGGGCAGGGTCTGGACCAGACTAAGGTGGAGGCGGGGGATGACGTCATGGAGGTGTGGTTCATATTTTTATCTGCTTTTATTTTTTTTTACAGGAAGTGGGAGGAGCCACAATAGAACACCTGTCCTTGCTCGCCCACCTCACCTCGCTCTCTCTCTGCCACCCACCGATCACCATGGTTACCCCAATCAGCAGCCAGCTGCCTAAGCTCCGCCCCTTCCTGCCCCTCCGCTCCTCTTTGCCGTGTGACGTTCACCTGTTGAACCTGAGGACACTGGAGGACGCTCAGGTGAGGACACACCTGGACACGGGAACCAATCAGAAAGCCCGGTTCATAGGTGTTTACTGGAATAAAGAAAGTTCCAGAGTTTAGACTTTTATTTATTTATTTGTTGGTTTTTCCATTGTTTGTTTATTTTAATCTTTCTGTTAGTTGTCTGTTTGTTTGTTTGTTTTTTATCCGTTGTTTTGAAAATTTCTCGTTGTTTGTTTTGTCCTTATTTTTGTTTGTCATTGTCTTTTTATTTTTCTGATTTTCTTTTTATTTATTTGGTTTTTTGATAAACAGAAAGCAGAAAGTCCCTCACAGGAAGTAGCTTTACTCCTACACAGGAAGGGCTTTGACTGTAGCTCCGCCCCCCCACCATCATTACAGTGCACGTGGAGCGTGCACGAGGAGGTAAACAGGCACATTGATCAAAAACATATATTTCTGTTTCATTTCTTCAATAATTTAACTTTTTGAACTAACAGCCGATCTGTTTACTGATTAAAGTTAAGATAATTTACAGTTTTTTACAGTGTTTTAAACTTTGATTTAGAGTTGATGTTGTCTAAAATCCTCCCTCTGTCTTATTGTCCTTTTTCCTCGTTTTTACTGGTTTTTATTTTCATTTTTCTCTGTTTCAGGTGAACCTCAGCGATCTCTTCTCTCCTCTACAGTTTAAATCGTTTCGTCAGTCTGGTCTCACTCTGCTGAGAGAACAGGATGAACCAGAATCCGCCCGGCAACAGGAGCAGCCCCACATCACTCAGCTCCGACCAATGGAAATCAGCGCTTTCAGAGTGGAGATCAACTGAACAACAGATAAAACAAAATTTAGACTTATTATAAATTTAACCAAGGAAAGACTAGGGATAAGAGCGGCCAATCAGAGACAACCATAGAGCAGCCAATCATAGACAACAATAGAGGGGCCAATCAGGGACAACCATAGAGCAGCCAATCAGAGACAACAACAGAGCGGCCAATCAGAGACAACCATAGAGCAGCCAATCAGAGACAACAATAGAGCGGCCAATCAGAGACAACAACAGAGCGGCCAATCAGAGACAACCATAGAGCAGCCAATCAGAGACAACAATAGAACGGCCAATCAGAGACAACAATAGAGCGGCCAATCAGAGAAAACAATAGAGCGGCCAATCAGAGACAACAAAAGAACGGCCAAACAGAGACAACAATAGAGCGGCCAATCAGAGACAAAAATAGAGCGGCCAATCAGAGACAACAATAGAGCGGCCAATCAGAGACAACAATAGAGCGGCCAATCAGAGACAACAAAAGAACGGCCAATCAGAGACAACAAAAGAACAGCCAATCAGAGACAACCATAGAGCAGCCAATCAAAGACAACGATAGAGCGGCCAATCAGAGACAACAAAAGAACGGCCAAACAGAGACAACAAAAGAACGGCCAATCAGAGACAACAATAGAGCGGCCAATCAGAGACAACAAAAGAACGGCCAATCAGAGACAACAATAGAGCGGCCAAACAGAGACGACAAAAGAACGGCCAATCAGAGACATTGTAGAGTGGCCAATCAGAGACAACAATAGAGCGGCCAATCAGAGACAACAAAAGAACGGCCAATCAGAGACAACAATAGAGCGGCCAATCAGAGACAACAAAAGAACGGCCAAACAGTGACGACAAAAGAACCGCCAATCAGAGACAACGTTAGAGCGGCCAATCAGAGAAAAGGATAGATTGGCCAATAAGAGACAACAAAAGAGCGGCCAATCAGAGACAACAATAGATTGACCAATCAGGGACAACAATAGAGGGGCCAATCAGCGACAACAAAAGAACGGCCAAACAGAGACAACAAAAGAACGGCCAATCAGAGACAACAATAGAGCGGCCAATCAGAGACAACAAAAGAACGGCCAAACAGAGACAACAAAAGAACGGCCAATCAGAGACAACAATAGAGCGGCCAATCAGAGACAACAAAAGAACGGCCAATCAGAGACAACAATAGAGCGGCCAATCAGAGACAACAAAAGAACGGCCAATCAGAGACAACAATAGAGCGGCCAATCAGAGACAACAAAAGAACGGCCAATCAGAGACAACAATAGAGCGGCCAATCAGAGACAACCATAGAGCAGCCAGTCAGAGACAACAATAGATTGACCAATCAGGGACAACAATACAGCGGCCAATCAGAGACAACAATAGAGCGGCCAATCAAAGACAACGATAGAGTGGCCAATCAGAGACAACAATAGATAGACCAATCAGGGACAACAATACAGCGGCCAATCAGCGACAACAATAGAGCGGACAATCAGAGACAACAATAGATTGACCAATCAGGGACAACGATAGAGTGGCCAATCAGAGACAACAATAGATTGACCAATCAGAGACAACAATAGAGCGGCCAATCAGAGACAACAATACAGCGGCCAATCAGAGACAACAATAGAGCGGCCAATCAGAGACAACAATAGAGCGGCCAATCAGAGACAACAATACAGCGGCCAATCAGAGACAACAATACAGCGGCCAATCAGAGACAACCATAGAGCAGCCAGTCAGAGACAACAATAGATTGACCAATCAGGGACAACAATACAGCGGCCAATCAGAGACAACATTAGATTGACCAATCAGAGACAACAATAGATTGACCAATCAGGGACAACAATAGAGGGGCCAATCAGAGACAACAATACAGCGGCCAATCAGAGACAACCATAGAGACAATCAGGGACAACAATACAGCGGCCAATCAGAGACAACATTAGATTGACCAATCAGAGACAACAATAGATTGACCAATCAGGGACAACAATAGAGGGGCCAATCAGAGACAACAATAGATTGACCAATCAGGGACAACAATATAGGGGCCAATCAGAGACAACATTAGATTGACCAATCAGAGACAACAATAGATTGACCAATCAGGGACAACAATAGAGGGGCCAATCAGAGACAACAATAGATTGACCAATCAGGGACAACAATATAGGGGCCAATCAGAGACAACGTTAGAGCTGCCAATCAGAGACAACAATACAGCGGCCAATCAGAAATGAGATTATAAAAATCTACTATATGGAGGAAAAAAATCAAATGTATGAATGAAATTTAATTTAACTGTGACATGATTTTTATCAGGGCTGTGAAGTATAAATAAATATCTGCTGTGATTTTTATCAGGGCTGTGAACTCGCTGGTCAGACAGAAGCTCAGTATCAGAGACTTCTGGTTTATTTAACACCGTCAGAGTTGAACAATCATGTTGGAAATGTTTATAGGAGTGGAGGATTATTGACAACAAATCTGTGCAACTGAGAACGTCTGATAGTTTAATGATAACAGAGTTATTATTTATTTAACTCTGATTAAAAACCTAAACATGGACCTGACAGAGGAATGTAGAAATATAAAACAGATCAGAGCTAAGATTTAACATGTCACAGACAGGGTCAAAGGTCAATGAAACACAAACTAAAGGTCAAAGGTCCTGCAGCACGCCAGACTCTGGACTTCATCTAGTCCTGCAGCACGCCAGACTCTGGACTTCATCTAGTCCTGCAGCACGCCAGACTCTGGACTTCATCTAGTCCTGCAGCACGCCAGACGTTATCTTCTTTACATTCGTGTGTTTGTTTGTTTGTTTATCTGTTTGTTTTTTGTTTATTTGTTGTTTGTTTGTTTGTTTAGCTCAGTCTCTCCCTCCCTCCTTGGTCTAGACCTCCTGTCCAGACGTTGCTGTGAAGCTCAGAGTCTAGAGTTTCTGGGTTCTGGACCCTGATCTGAGTCCACAGTCTGGTTCTTTTAGGTCAGTGTGATTCAGACGGCCCCGTCCTGCTCAGGGAGGAGGAGGAGGGGGAGGAGGGGGAGGAGTTTTGGCAACAAAAAGGGACCAAATGAGTGTTTCCATGGTAACTGTCAATCACAGCAGCTGTGTCCAATCCTTCCCTCTGATTGGTCCAAACGTGGCATCAGGCAGAGTATTAAGGACGATCTGTTTATGTTAGTGAGATCTTAGCTGTTCTCTGATTGGTCAGAATTTTAGGGATAAAACAGGTTTTATTTAACCAACCCACAATGCATTGCTGCTGTCAAACTGTCCAATCACAGAACTCGCTGTAAAAGTGGACCAAAAATCCTCTGGTTCATGCCCCGCCTCCACCAAAGGGAGCAGAAACTCTAAAGCCACATGACAAAGAGACCACCAGCTCTGACCAGACCGCCATGAGGTCCAGACCTCAGAGGGCGTCTGACCAGACCGCCATGAGGTCCAGACCTCAGAGGGCGTCTGACCAGACCGCCATGAGGTCCAGACCTCAGAGGGCATCTGACCAGACCGCCATGAGGTCCAGACCTCAGAGGGCGTCTGACCAGACCGCCATGAGGTCCAGACCTCAGAGGGCGTCTAACCAGACCGCCATGAGGTCCAGACCTCAGAGGGTGTCTGAGGAGAAACCAGACCGCCATGAGGTCCAGACCTCAGAGGGTGTCTGAGGAGAAACCAGACCGCCATGAGGTCCAGACCTCAGAGGGTGTCTGAGGAGAAACCAGACCGCCATGAGGTCCAGACCTCAGAGGGCGTCTGACCAGACCGCCATGAGGTCCAGACCTCAGAGGGCGTCTAACCAGACCGCCATGAGGTCCAGACCTCAGAGGGCGTCTAACCAGACCGCCATGAGGTCCTGACCTCAGAGGGTGTCTGAGGAGAAACCAGACCGCCATGAGGTCCTGACCTCAGAGGGTGGTTGAGGAGAAACCAGACCGCCATGAGGTCTTGACCTCAGAGGGCGTCTGAGGAGAAACCAGACCGCCATGAGGTCCTGACCTCAGAGGGCGTCTGAGGAGAAACCAGACCGCCATGAGGTCAAGACCTCAGAGGGCGTCTGAGGAGAAACCAGACCGCCATGAGGTCCTGACCTCAGAGGGCGTCTGAGCACAGCGCTGTGGTGGGCGGGGCCTACAGTAGTTTAGTGTGTTCTAGTGTTGTGTGTGGTATTCGTGTGTTTTCAGACTCAGCTGAAGTCTACCTGCTGATTTCTAAGAATGGTGGATTGTGGGTAATTGTGTATCAGGTGTGAGTGTTTAAGTTATTGATTATTGATCATTCCTGTCATTGATCGTTGCTGTTGTTGTTGTTTAAATGCATAAATGTTTATGGCTGTGAAAAAGGGAACTTTAAACCTCTGAGGGTATTTTATAACTCAGAACATTTCTATTTTCTCTAAATGTTTCTATCAAAGTATTTAAGACCTTCTATTGTAAGAAAATGTTTTTATGAAGCTTTAATCTGTTAAAAACATCAGATGTTTTATTTTTGTTTTGAGTTTTAATTTCTAGTTTGAATATAAATAAATTATTTTAATAACTTAATGTGTGCCTGTAGATCTTCTGTTCCAGGATGGAGACTGATGACTACAGCAGCTCTGAACCATGAAGGGGGGCAGTAGGGATGAGCAGACCACATCTGCTAATCCAGCATGGGAAGGGTTTCAGACTGGGCATCAGTCTTCACTACAGAGCCTGTGGTAGTATTATGGACACTTGGGTGGGTGGAGGAAGTCAGACCAGAACCTGCAGTTCCAGGCTCAGACTCAGCAGCACTAACGGCTCTGAAGATCAGATAGTAGAAATCCTGATAACAGTAAACCAAAAAACCAAGCTGGGTTTGTCTGAGTACAGCACATGTTAGAGCAGAAGGAAACGAGGAGGCTGATAATGCAGCAACCAGAGCACTGAAGAGGAAGGAAGTAGCAGTACAAGTGTAGTATGACGGAGCTGATATAAGAGAGTAGGGAACCACAAGTCTGGGTGTCTGGGTGTTTCACTGGGTGTCCCCCAGGGGTCAGTCTTGGGTCCACTTCTTTTCATCGTTTACCTCCTTCCCCTGGGCACGCTCCTCCGTCACCATGGGGTCCATTTTCACTGTTACGCTGATGACACACAGGTCTACATCTCCTCCATGAGCAGGAACTTCCTGAAGCTCAGTGGCAATAAAACTGCGGCCCTGCTCATTGGCTCCAAATCCACCCTCACCAAATTCAAACACACGCCAGCTCCGCCCACCATCATCACTGATGGATTCCCTGTGACTTTCTCCCCTCAAGTCAAGAGCCTCGGCATCACTTTGGACCGCACCCTCTTATTTGCACTTCATATCCAAAACATCACCTGAACTGCTTTCTTCCACCTTCACAACATCTCCAGACTCCGCCCATCACTATCCCAATCCAGCACCGAAATACTGGTTCACTACTGCAAATACTGCAATGCCCTCCTCACCGGATTCCCCGCCAAACCCACCAACAGACTGCAAATCATTCAGAACTCGGCCGCCTGGATCATTACCCGCACTAAATCCTCTGACCGCATCACCCCTGTTCTCATTCAACTTCACTGGCTCCCTGTACAATTCCACATCCACTATAAAAACCTTCTCCTCACCTACAGTTGAGACCAGAAGTTTACATACACTATATAAAAAGGCACATAAACTTTTTTTTCTCACCGTCTAACATTAAATCAGATTAAACTTTTCCTGTTTTTGGTCAGTTAGGATTACCAAAATTATTTCTATTTGCTAAATGCCAGAATAATGAGAAAAGGATTTTTTAGACCATTTTTATGACTTTCTTCAAAGTCAGAAGTTTACATACACTAAGATTACTATGCCTTTAAACAATCTGGGAAAGCCCAGATGATGATGTCATGTCTTTGGAAGCCTCTGATAGGTTTATTGACAACATTTGAGTTAATTAGAGGCACACCTGTGGATGTATTTTAAGGCACACCTGAAACACACTGCTTCTTTGTGTAACATCATGGGAAAATCAAAAGAAATCAGCCAAGATATCAGGAAGAGAATTGTGGACTTGCACAAGTCTGGTTCATCCTTGGGTGCAATTTCCAGATGCCTGAAGGTGCCACGTTCATCTGTTCAAACAATTATACACAAGTATAAACACCATGGGAATGTCCAGCCATCATACCGCTCAGGAAGGAGACGGGTTCTGTGTCCCAGAGATGAACGTGCTTTGGTCCCAAAAGTGCATCTCAACCCAAGAACAAAAGCTAAAGACTAACGCGGGACTAACGCTGAACAGTCACAAACCATTGGTTTGGTCTTATGGAGCTAGATCAGTCTCAGAAAGAATAAATGAACACAGAAATGAAGAAATTCATAAAACAGGATTCACAAATGTATTTTGGGGTTTATATATATGTGACAAAAATATTTTCAGTGCACAGAAAAATGTGTTTCAATCCATATACAAGTAAAAAAGAAATCTACACATAAAAATAAGATTTGTAAACATGTTTGTGATGCACACACAAATATTTATTGTTTAAATACATGTAGAAAACTCACAAATCTTTGCATGTAAGGATATTTGTTAGTTTCATCAAACACACATGTGAACTGCAGCGGTACTCAACCTTATTCTACCAGAACAAACCAGGAATATAAGGAAGATAATAGACCTTATGATAATAGATAATAAAACTGTGGACTGGTGGATAATTATGAGGTTAATGGATCCAAATGTCTGTGTAGAGTCAGAAGAACCAGTCTGTCACTGATAATGAGCATTTATTTATTTATTTATCACTGACATCAGGATAAAACCTTGGATCTCAATTTTTCATGATTTTGTTTTTATAAATCATATTTATATCATTTTATAAATGATAAACTCTCCACTCCCTAAAAAGTGATCATTTTGGAGATCAGTTCACCTGGCCTAAAGATTAGTAGATGCTAGAATGAGCTGAGTTTGAGCTCTGAGATGCTTTTCAGAGACAATGATGAATGATGTATTATTAATAAGAGATATTAGCATAAAGCTAGCATTTAGGACTAGATCTACAGAAGACTGGTTAGTACGACGGAGTATTAGGGCCACACAAAGAGAAAAAATATGAAAGAATAAAATAAAATGACATTACGAGATTAAAGTCCTAATGTTACGAGATTAAAGTCGTAAAATTACGAGATTAAAGTCGTAATGTTACGAGATTAAAGTCCTAATGTTACGAGATTAAAGTCGTAAAATTACGAGATTAAAGTCGTAAAATTACGAGATTAAAGTCGTAATGTTACGAGATTAAAGTCCTAATGTTACGAGATTAAAGTCGTAAAATTACGAGATTAAAGTCGTAATGTTACGAGATTAAAGTCGTCAAATTACGAGATTAAAGTCGTAATGTTACGAGATTAAAGTCGTAAAATTACGAGATTAAAGTCGTAATGTTACGAGATTAAAGTCCTAATGTTACGAGATTAAAGTCGTAAAATTACGAGATTAAAGTCGTAATGTTACGAGATTAAAGTCGTCAAATTACGAGATTAAAGTCGTAAAATTACGAGATTAAAGTCCTAATATTACGAGATTAAAGTCGTAAAATTACGAGATTAAAGTCGTAAAATTACGAGATTAAAGTCGTAATGTTACGAGATTAAAGTCGTAAAATTACGAGATTAAAGTCGTAAAATTACGAGATTAAAGTCGTAATGTTACGAGATTAAAGTCGTCAAATTACGAGATTAAAGTCGTAAAATTACGAGATTAAAGTCGTAATGTTACGAGATTAAAGTCGTCAAATTACGAGATTAAAGTCGTAAAATTACGAGATTAAAGTCCTAATATTACGAGATTAAAGTCGTAAAATTACGAGATTAAAGTCGTAAAATTACGAGAATAAAGTCGTAATGTTACGAGATTAAAGTCGTAAAATTACGAGATTAAAGTCGTAAAATTACGAGATTAAAGTCGTAATGTTACGAGATTAAAGTCGTCAAATTACGAGATTAAAGTCGTAAAATTACGAGATTAAAGTCCTAATGTTACGAGATTAAAGTCGTAAAATTACGAGATTAAAGTCGTAAAATTACGAGATTAAAGTCGTAATGTTACGAGATTAAAGTCGTAAAATTACGAGATTAAAGTCGTAAAATTACGAGATTAAAGTCGTAAAATTACGAGATTAAAGTCGTAAAATTTCGAGATTAAAGTCGTAAAATTACGAGATTAAAGTCGTAAAATTACGAGATTAAAGTCGTAAAATTTCGAGATTAAAGTCGCAATATTACGAGATTAAAGTCGTAAAATTACGAGATTAAAGTCGTAAAATTTCGAGATTAAAGTCGCAATATTACGAGATTAAAGTCGTAAAATTACGAGATTAAAGTCGTAAAATTACGAGATTAAAGTCGTAATATTACGAGATTAAAGTCGTCAAATTACGAGATTAAAGTCGCAATATTACGAGATTAAAGTCGTAAAATTACGAGATTAAGATATTACAAGAAAGAGTCTACCGCTGTGCCGCCTCCGTTAAAATGAGCAATGTTGAATATCTTGTGAAGCTTTACTATTGTATCGGTTTCACAAATAAGGAAATACTTCATCTTTTGGCACATCAGCATCAAATTATTATCAGAATCAGGACTTTGAAGCGACCATGTCTATTTCGAAGAAAGAACCACAGGGACTTGGAAGAAATTGCCTCTTCTGTGGGAGAGGAGCTGGCTGGTAGTGGTGGACTAGGGTTATCGGTGGTTACATCTACGTGCCATTCAAAGAGGTTTAGTGGTTTCTCAGGAAACAGTGAGGATGATCATCAAGATTTTGGATCCAGGAGTGGAGCTCCGGCGTCGGCAGTTCAACAGTAGGGCCCAACGCACTGTGGCATATGGATTCTTATGATAAACTGAAGCCTTATGGCATTGCAATTAATGGATGTATGGACGGATTTAGTCGTCACATAATGTGGATGAGCATAGAACACTAACAGTGACCCTAAAGTAATCGCGGACTACTTCATAAACACAGTGACACACATTGGAGGCTGTCCACAGCGGGTGTGAGCCGACCCAGGTACGGAAAATGGACATGTCAGAGACATGCAGCTTTCACCAGGATCATTTAGCGGGAGAAGGAAGCTTCATTTACGGATGCAGCACAGCTAATCAAAGGATAGAGTCATGGTGGGGGTCCTGCACAAACAGAGTGTGCAGTTTTGGATGGACATTTTTCAAACTCTCAGAGACGATGGATATTTCACAGGTGACTTTTTGGACAAAAACCTGATGCAGTTCTGCTTCCTCAACCTTATCCAGGTAAGTGATCAATGAAAGGCATTCTGATTCAGTGTTGTGCAAGTTTATAGTTCTCATGAAGTTGTTCAAAGTTCAGTTCACACGGGTTAAAAATGAATACTTCACGTTCAAAGTTCACCATTTCAAGCAGACTGACATACAGCAGGCAGACTGACATACAGCAGGCAGACTGACATACAGCAGACAGACTGACATACAGCAAGAAGACTGACCTACAGCAGACAGACTGACATACAGCAGACAGACTGACATACAGCAGACAGACTGACATACAGCAGACAGACTGACATACAGCAGACAGACTGACATACAGCAGACAGACTGACATACAGCAAATAGACTGACATACAGCAGACAGACTGACATACAGCAGGCAGACTGACATACAGCAAATAGACTGACATACAGCAGACAGACTGACATACAGCAAATAGACTGACATACAGCAGACGGACTGACATACAGCAAATAGACTGACATACAGCAGGCAGACTGACATACAGCAGACAGACTGACATACAGCAGGCAGACTGACATACAGCAGGCAGACTGACATACAGCAGACAGACTGACATACAGCAGGCAGACTGACATACAGCAGACAGACTGACATACAGCAGGCAGACTGACATACAGCAGGCAGACTGACATACAGCAGGCAGACTGACATACAGCAGACAGACTGACATACAGCAGACAGACTGACATACAGCAGACAGACTGACATACAGCAAATAGACTGACATACAGCAGACAGACTGACATACAGCAGACAGACTAACATACAGCAAATAGACTGACATACAGCAGACAGACTGACATACAGCAGACAGACTGACATACAGCAGACAGACTGACATACAGCAGACAGACTGACATACAGCAGGCAGACTGACATACAGCAGACAGACTGACATACAGCAGACAGACTGACATACAGCAAATAGACTGACATACAGCAGACAGACTGACATACAGCAGACAGACTGACATACAGCAGGCAGACTGACATACAGCAGGCAGACTGACATACAGCAGGCAGACTGACATACAGCAGACAGACTGACATACAGCAGACAGACTGACATACAGCAAATAGACTGACATACAGCAGACAGACTGACATACAGCAGGCAGACTGACATACAGCAGGCAGACTGACATACAGCAGACAGACTAACATACAGCAAATAGACTGACATACAGCAGACAGACTGACATACAGCAGACAGACTGACATACAGCAGGCAGACTGACATACAGCAAATAGACTGACATACAGCAGACAGACTGACATACAGCAAATAGACTGACATACAGCAGACAGACTGACATACAGCAGACAGACTGACATACAGCAGGCAGACTGACATACAGCAGGCAGACTGACATACAGCAGGCAGACTGACATACAGCAGGCAGACTGACATACAGCAGACAGACTGACATACAGCAGGCAGACTGACATACAGCAGACAGACTGACATACAGCAGGCAGACTGACATACAGCAGGCAGACTGACATACAGCAGGCAGACTGACATACAGCAGGCAGACTGACATACAGCAGGCAGACTGACATACAGCAGACAGACTGACATACAGCAGGCAGACTGACATACAGCAGGCAGACTGACATACAGCAGGCAGACTGACATACAGCAGGCAGACTGACATACAGCAGGCAGACTGACATACAGCAGGCAGACTGACATACAGCAGGCAGACTGACATACAGCAGACAGACTGACATACAGCAGGCAGACTGACATACAGCAGGCAGACTGACATACAGCAGTCAGACTGACATACAGCAGGCAGACTGACATACAGCAGACAGACTGACATACAGCAGACAGACTGACATACAGCAGGCAGACTGACATACAGCAAATAGACTGACATACAGCAGACAGACTGACATACAGCAGGCAGACTGACATACAGCAGACAGACTGACATACAGCAGGCAGACTGACATACAGCAGGCAGACTGACATACAGCAGGCAGACTGACATACAGCAGGCAGACATACACTTTCAATAGGTGGATATATTCCGGTATCACTAGTAGTAGTGCCTTCAAACATCTGACTTAAGTTAATGTCCAAAACCTTATGTAATATAAGGTTGGCTTTTCTTTATTAGAACTATTTAGGGACTGTTAAAATGCACTATCCTTTTTAGTGTTAACAGTGGTCCTGTTGACTGCAACCATTTGTTGTATATTTAATGTCATGCAGGATGAACTGGATGACGTGGTAAGAACATGGAACACACACCAAATAAGACCTAGGCCTGCCCATGGGACGCGTGGAGGACGGCCGTCCTGAAGCAGTTTTTGGTACCTTTGGCAGTGTGGGCAGGTGCCAAGTCCTGCTGGAAAATGGAATCAGCATCTCCATAAAGCTTGTCAGCAGAAGGAAGCGTGAAGGTCTCTGAAATGTCCTGGTAGATGGCTGCTTTGACTGTGGACTTCAGAAAATACAGTGGACCAACACCAGCAGATGCCATGGCAGCCCAGATCATCACTGACTGTGGAGACTTCACACTGGACTTCAAGCAACGTGGATTCTGGGCCTCTCCTCTCTTCAAGGTCCCAGAGTCTGGAAGAAGAGAGGAGAGGCCCAGAATCCACGTTGCTTGAAGTCCAGTGTGAAGTTTTTAGAGTCAGTGATGATCTGGGCTGCCATGGCATCTGCTGGTGTTGGTCCACTGTGTTTTATCAGGTCAAAGGTCAACACAGCCATCTACCAGGACATTTCAGAGACCTTCATGCTTCCCTCTGCTGACAAGCTTTATGGAGATGCTGATTCCATTTTCCAGCAGGACTGGGCACCTGCCCACACTGCCAAAGGTACCAAAAACTGCTTCAATGACCATGGTGTTACTGTGACTGCTTCAGACCTGAACCGTGTAGAGAATCTCTGGGGTATTGTCAAGAGGAAGATGAGAGACACCAGAACCAACAATGCAGATGACCTGAAGGCCACTATCAGAGCAACCTGGGCTTCATTACACCTGAGCAGTGCCACAGGCTGGTCGCCTCCATGCCACGCCGCATTGATGCAGTAATTCTTGCAAAAGGAGGCCCAACCAAGTACTGATGCATAGAAATGAACATACTTCTCAGAAGCCCGACTTTTCTGTTTAAAATATCCTTTTTTATTGATCTTATGTAATATTCTAATTTTTTGAGAAACTGAATTTTGGATTTTGTTATCTGTAAGCCATAAACATCAACATTTCAAGAAATAAAGGCTTGAAATATTTCACTCTAAGTGTAATGAGACTATATAATAAATGTGTTTCACTTTCAGAAAAGAGTGACAAAAATATTGAACTTTTTCATGATAATCGAGTTTTTTGAGATGCACCTGTATATGAGGTAGATGGTTTTACCTAAAGTAATCAATGATACACAAGATAAATAAGCAGTGATGTTAAGTCGGAAATAAAACACATCAGCAGCTGTTAGTTTAAAAAAATAGTGTTGCGCAATCGCACTGGAAACTGCTTCTGAAGGCTGACTTAAAAATATAAACAAATACAAAAAACCAAATTGCCTACTTGACAACACCTGCATGATCAGAGCTATTAAAGAAAGTATAAACTGAAAATAAAGAGGAGGATGAGAGGACATGCTTAAATTGTTCTAAAGAAGTTTTAACCTGCATTCTATAAAATGTCTATGTTACTAATTATGGCCAAGATGATATCCTTCTGAAGATCTCTTTAAGGGGTTACACAAGGAAACTAATTAACCGGTTCATCTTGTACTCATAGTAGTACCTTTTGCTCTTCAATCCAATTGATCATTTCCTCTGATACACCTCGACCTCTCAGGAAAGTCACAATTTCCGACAATTTCTCTGCCATCATGGATCTGTGGAGTAGAATAAACAGGACAAAATCATTACAGTGAACTCAGGAGACACAGATGAGAAGAAACAGAAGAATAAGTAGGAAAGAACTATGAAAATGGATATGCAGAGACACCATGTATAAGAATTATGAAGACTCACTATACATAAATTACAATATTGTATTTAATATGCAAAATCAGAGAATTTGGACATATCTTCATATTAATGCTAACACCCAAGAATATTCGCAAACACAGCACTGTTGACTTATTAAAAGGTTTAACTAGTTACCAATGAAAAATTGTGCTAGTCTTTCTACAGTAGTAGGGCTGCTCAATAATGGCAAAAATCATAATTATTTTTTATCAATATTGAAATCATATGATTGTTTAACATGATTAATCATTGACTTTGGAAACATATGGTTGAGGCAGATGTATTTCATTCATGCATTTATTGTGCTTCTTTTTAACCGTGGGTTACATTAAAATATAAAGGTGCGAGAGTAAAGCTAGGGAATAAGAGAAATAACACATTATTTATAGATTTTTTCATGACAGTGTCTTCCCCTCATCCTAAACTGGTCCTAAATCGATACTGAGCACTTCAAAGTTTTATGAATGAAGCCGTGCACAAGGCAAAAGATCATTTCAAAATGGAATTCGACACATTAATTGCTTTCTTTTAACTACGTTTTCCTTTTCTTTTTTGTTATAATGTTTTCATAATTTCAGAAAGCAAAAGCAAAATTGAAAATGAAATTTGACTAATTGTTCAGGCGTACTTTCTAGTGAGCTTTTTTTTTAAAAGATGCAGCAAAAAATATAGTTAAGGAAAACATCGGGTAGCACCGGGTGCTTAGGATCAGCACAAGCTTTTATAATTGCCGTGTTTGACTGAGTAAAACAATATGGAGCTACTGTAAAGCAATGTATTCTAGCCATCCCCAAATGTGTGAACAGCTTGCATTGGTGACATTGTTGATTTAAAGTTGTAATATTACCAGTACAGTATTTTTAACCAAACTATAGTATATAGTACACAGTATGTAAAAAATGACACTTTCAGAAGGTTTATAGACAAACCTACTGCCTACTGAATACATACCTATTGAATGATCTAGAAAATATTGCTAATAGAATATACTGTATTTCAAACCATTATTTCATCTAATGCATACCTGTTGCAATGGAGGTCTTACTCTTCTTTTGGCACTTGTGAGCAGCTGTTATGTAGCCCAAGGTACATACTGTCACCACTGGACACAGGAGAAAGATGTATTCCGTTTATCTTGATGTATGACAACGTAAAATACTGACGTCATTTACCTCTGTTGTCTTGTGAACATGCATCTTGCTTAGCTATCACTGGCCAACAAGCATACTCAGAACAGAGCAAAGCTAAAAAGAAAGTTTCAAAAACCTGGAGCTCCTGGAGTTTCTGTCAGTCTCTGTTTATCTGGTCTGCTGTTTTTCTTGGGTCATCCATTAAAGATAAACAAATGTGTTTCCTTGCCTGAGAAAGAGGGAGAGAGAGGGACAGAGACCGTGACTGCTAGCTAGCAGCCTCATGCTAAAAGACGGTAACGTTAGCCTTCATTTGTACAAGGTAACGTTATTGAACTGAGACGTGCAGGGATGGCAAGGCAAAATTCACAAATAGGCCTACTGTGAATCATTTGTACAAACATTAACAGCATTATCTGTTGTAATTATGTTAGGCTCAAAGCTTTCAGAAAGGATGTTGTGTGACTTTGCTACCGCTAACCCATTAAGAAAGCGTTATCATAGCGTCGAATAACGTGAGCAAACAATAACATTAAGCCTGTTGGCTTAGCAAGCAGAACTGTATTTATCAAATGTTTAACAACGAAATTTTTAATACGTTATCTTACCTGTTGACTGTATGGCATTGCCTCGGCTGCAGGGCTCAGGTTGAGGCTGCTAAAGTTTGGTTGAACTGGTAACGTCAGGTCAGCGGCGGCGCAGCGGCAGACCCTCCTGCTTGTAGTATTTTATTTTATTTTATATTGACGTATAGACTCTTTCTTGTAATATCTTAATCTCGTAACATTACGACTTTAATCTCGTAATATTAGGACTTTAATCTCGTGATATTACGACTTTAATCTCATAATCTTACGACTTTAATCTCGTAATATTACGACTTTAATCTCATAATTTTACGACTTTTTTCTCGTAATATTACGACTTTTTTTCTCGCCATATTAAGACTTTAATCTCGTAATATTACGACTTTAATCTCGTAATATTACGACTTTAATCTCGTAATATTACGACTTTAATCTCATAATCTTACAACTTTAATCTCGTAATATTACGACTTTAATCTCATAATCTTACAACTTTAATCTCGTAATATTACGACTTTAATCTCGTAATATTACGACTTTAATCTCATAATTTTACGACTTTTTTCTCGTAATATTACGACTTTTTTTCTCGCCATATTAAGACTTTAATCTCGTAATGTCAATTTTTTTTTTCAATTCTTTTTTTTTTTTTCGTGTGGCCCTAATACTCCGTCGTAGGTTTGGCTCTGGGAGGAGTGGTACAATAAACACAGCAACAGTTAAAGTGTGGCTGGTACCATATATTAACAGTGAGAATATACTACAGTGGAAACCCCAACAACCTGTAGATTAGATTAGCTTTAAGTGCACTTTGCTGAACATGGTTTTGATGAATCAACAAAAGGAACAAAATCCAATGAAACACAGTCCAAGGAGGTAGCGGTTTCCCTAGTATCAGACCAAACCAATCACAGTCCTGTTCCAGTAACGCCGAGCTCAGTTCATAAGGACTGCACGCTCTGAAAAGGTCCAACATGTGGGCAGTGAGTGTGGTTGTCCTTGTTTAAGTGTCCACAGGCTAGAAGCCTTAGAGTGTGTGTGTGTGTGTGTGTGGGTGTGGGTGTGGGGGTGTGTGTGTGTGGGTGTGGGGGTGTGTAGGTGTGGGTGTGTGTGTGTGTGGGGGGGGATGGGTGTGGGTGTGTGTGTGTGTGTGTGGGGGTGTGTAGGTGTGTGTGTGTGGGGGGGGTGTGTGTGTGTGTGTGTGTGTGGGGGGGTGTGTAGGTGGGTGTGTGTGGGTGGGTGTGTGTGTGTGTGGGTGTGGGGGTGTGTAGGTGTGGGTGTGTGTGGGGGGGGATGTGTGTGGGTGTGTGTGTGTGTGTGTGGGGGTGTGTAGGTGTGTGTGTGTGTGGGGGGGGTGTGTGTGGGTGTGTGGGTGGGTGTGTGTGTGTGTGTATATGTGGGGGTGCGCGGGTGTGTGTGTGTGTGTGTTTTAGTTGTCTCAGGGGGCGTGGCTTAGCGGCTGGTTAATTGGCCAAACTCTGGTCATCTCATGTCAGAACTAAAGAAACCTTCTGGACAAAAGGCCAACTGTTGTCTAGAATCTAAAATAATTCCAGGCCATGTAGGGTTAAATTTAGAGTATCCTTGCCCTGGATGACTGAGAGTCTTTACTGATAACATAGAGCCTGTTTTAACAGGAAACTGCAGCACAGCCTCTATCATGGCCCCGCCCACCACAGGTGTTTACAGTCCTTTATAAAGAAGAGTCTATTTTAACCCTTTATAATCTCCCATCTCCATGTTCATTCATGTTGTTGTAATGTCCATTTACCTGCTCAGGTGTGTCAGACATGTCTGTAATGATTATCAGTTTAACTCACGTTGCCATGGTTACGTCTTGACTGGAGCTCAGGGATTGGTCAGCGTGTGGGCTCTCTGTAGGAAAGTAAAAGAAGTGATTATCCTCTGTGTGATATGATAGTTTAGTAAAATCCTTAAAGAGCAGAGAAACGCTGTCCTCCAGTCTGACCACCTCTAACAAACACTCCACATGAAAACTATCAAACAATGCTAAAGGTCAGCAGGACTGGTCTGGACCAGGATTCAGACCGTCACACTGAGACAGTAGTTCTCTGTAGGTCGCCTTTCTCCTCAGTAGAAACAAACAGATTTAGTGAAGCTCTCTGTGAAATGGGACCGTTCTTTTTCATCGTTGTTACTCTCTGACTTCAGTGGAGGACTCAAGACGTTTGAAGGGCAGCGGCAAAAATAATAAAAAGAACTGCTGTTATAAAAACAGAGCAGACACTATCTGACCGTTTAATTCACAAAGACACACACTTGATGATGCATGTAGAAACTAACTTAGTACCCAGGAACTTTCTTCTTAATGAGGCGGCTTTAAAGACAGTACTTGTCCAGTTCTTTAAAGGCCCATGTTTATCTACCACACAGGCATCCAAAAGAGCATTTTTTCTGTTTATTACAGACATGAGTCCACCTGCTTTTCTCTATGATGGTTTAGGTTTCTAGGTTATGTCTATTGCTAATGATGTGGCGTTTTGAGCTCGCATGGATCTCATCCACAGACAACTTTATTTATCCCAAAGGGCAATTCAGTTTTTGCAGTCTACCCAGACCATACATCCAACCACAAACAGCAAACAGAGACAATAATAAATAACAGTCAGTACATGACAGAGATGCTCACTGACACATCGACCCTCATGTGACCCTTTTAGTAACGACACACTCGGGGTCAGGCAGATTATAACGCACATTAAAGAACAGCAGCAGAGAAAAGAGAACATAAATAAAATACCCAAGGTGCATCATGGATTAATCATAAGTTTACATTCATAGATCGACGAATGAGCCACCAGCATCAGCACACAGTTCTAACAACCATGTGGTTCAGCGCCAAACAAGGACAAACCCAATAATACACAGCTATCAGTCCATGAGACTACCATCAAGGTTTAACAGCCTGATGGCAGAAGGAATGAAGGACTTAGAATAACGGTTTGTTCTCCTGCAGGGCGCCATAAAGCGGCGGCCTGAGGGCATTAAAGTAAACTCAGAGCACAGGATGTGGTCATGTTGGGAAATGGTTCCTTTAGCTTTTCTGACCACCTGTCTCTCCCACAAAGAGCGCAGATCTCTCTGCTGGACTCCGATTATTTTGGAGCAGATTTTGACAGTAGTGTTCACACTGTTTTTTGTCTTTCTCAGTCAAATACTTGAAAAAAACGTCTACCTACAGCTCATCAGCTACTGAACATCAAATAACTTTTTGGACATTTATCAATCTGGCTTTCGCCCCTACCATAGCACTGAAACAGCCTTAATCAGAGTAATAAATGACCTGCACTCCACCACAGACTCCAACAAACTATCGTTCTAATTCTCCTGGATCTCTCTGCAGCCTTCGATACAGGAGACCACCATTTTAATCAACAGATTAGAGGAATGGGTGGGGCTGTCTGGTACAGCCCTACTCAGAACTTCAGTCTTAGTGTTAGTGGTCCTCAGTGCTGCTTTCAACACAGTCCACCACAATAGATTACTTGAACGACTGGAAAACTGGGCGGGACTGTCCTGCACAGTTCTTGATTGGTTTGCATCCTACTTAAAGGGCAGGGATTATTTTGTGTCAGTAGGTAACTTTAAATCTGAGCAGACCAGAATTACATGTGGAGTCCCCCAAGGCTCCATCCTGGGGCCTCTTCTGTTTAACATCTACATGCTTCCACTTGCTCAGATCATAGAAAACAACAAAATAAACTACCATAACTATGCAGACGACACACAGCTCTACATGTCAATGTCCCCAGGTGACCATGGCCCCTTACAAGCACTGGGTAAATGCATGGAACAGATTACTGAGTGGATGTGCCGTAATGTTCTCCAGTTAAACAGAAAAAACTGAGGTGGTTGTTTTTGGACCCAAGGAGGACTCTCTTAAAACCAGCATGCAGCTCCAGTCACTTCAGTTAAAAACCTCAGACCAGGCCAGAAATCTGGGCGTTGTCATGGATTCAGACCTAAATTTCAAAACCACATAAAAACCATTACAAAGTCAGCGTATTATCACCTCAAGATGATTTCTAGGATTAAGGACTAAAGTCACAGCAGGACCTTGAAAAACTGGTCCATGCATTTATCTTCAGTCCAGTTGACTACTGGAACAGGATCTTTACTGGTCTGCCTAAAAAGTCCATCAGACAGCTGCAGCTGATCCAGAACGCTGCTGCTCCAGTCCTCACTAAGACCAGGAGAGTGGACCACATCAGTCCTGGTCTGAGGTCTCTACACTGGCTCCCTGTCTCTCAGAGAGTAGACTTTAAGATCCTCCTGGTAGCTTATAAAGCTCTGGATGGTTTAGGCCCAAAATACATCAGAGACCTTCTAGTCCAGTATGAACCATCCAGACCGCTCAGGTGGTCTGGTGCAGGTCTGCTCTGTGTCCCTAAAGTCAGAACCAAACATGGAGGATCAGCGTTCAGTTTCTATGCTCCGTATATCTGGAACAAACTCCCAGAAAACATCAGGTCTGCTGAGAGTCTGGGTTCTTTTAGATCAGGGTTGAAGACTCACCTGTTCACTGCTGCCTTTGACTAAAAACTTTTTACCTTTCTAATTTTCCATTTTTGCTCCAACTCTGCACTGTAGCTTTTACTTTACTATCTGTTTTTCTCTTTATTGTTTTTTAAACTTCTTGTGTGTGTTTTTACCAATGACACTAGGGGTGTGTGTATCTTGTGTGGGTCTTATTTACTGTGTTTAATCACCTTTTACATGCTTTGTTTAAAATGTTTTCATTGTGTTTCTTTTTCCCTTTGTCAGTGTATTTTAATGACCTGTGTGAAGCACGCTGGATTGCCTTGTTGCTGAAATGTGCTATAGAAATAGACTTGCCTTGTCTTACTTTGGGTCAAAACCTATCTGCAACACAGAGAATTCTTTGTCTGTAGGTGACTTCAGATCAAACAGTAGGTTTTGAGTGCAGAGTGCCTCAAAGATCGATTCTTGCACCGTTATTCTTCAACATTTACATGCTGCCACTACTCCATATAATTCAACAATCCAGAATAAACTACCACAATTATGCAGACGATACACAACTGTACATTTCACTATCCTCAGACCATCCCAATCTCATAAACTCCCTTCACCAATGTTTAGATGAGATACACCTGTGGATGAAACTTTTTACAATTCAACAAAGACAAACAGAAATTCTCATATTTGGTTCCAAAACTCAGAGACATAAAATCACTTCTTATCTCAGTTCAGTATCCTTAAAATGCAACACAGAAGCAAAAAACCCTGGTGTCATCATGGACAGTGATCTAAATTTCAAAAGTCACATAAATCAGGTCACAAAATCCACATTTTATCACCTAAAAAACATCTCAAAAATAAGGAACTTTCTGTCAACACCAGACTCAGAAAAATGAGTACACACATTTATCACAAGCAGGTTAGAGTACTGCAGTGGTTTATTCACCGGCCTTCCTAAATCATCCGTTCAGAGACTTCAACTCATTCAAAATGCTGCCGAACAGTTCTTACCAGAACCAAAAAGTCTGATCACATCACGCCAGTCCTCAAGTCCCTCCACTGGCTCCTGGTCCAAACTAGGATTGATTTTAAGATCTTGTTGCTTGTTTATAAAGCACTGAATGGCCTGGCGCCTCAGTATATTAGACATGCTAATTAGCTCTGCACCAGCCAGAACTCTCAGGTCTGCAGGCAGCGCTCTTCTGTCCAAACCACGCATCAATTCCAGAGCAGGGGAGGCTGCTCTTGGTGTAAATGGCCTGCCTGCAGACCTGAGAGCAGCTCCAACAGTAAACACTTTAGAAAGCTGAAAACCTTACTCTTTGCATCAGCTTATGGCTAGATCTTACTGCCTGTTTTACAGTGTGGTTGTACGTGTGTGTGTGTGTGTGGGGGGGGGGGGGGGGTTGTAGGTATGTGCTTGTCTGCTTTAATCTGTGTGGTGAGTATGTGATGGGTGTGCTGCACTTATTTGACTTTCTTCCTTCTTTTTTCTGCTGTACCTTGGTTTTTGTTTTGAACCTGCCTATGATTGTGAAGCACACTGTGCTGCCTAGTGTATGAAATGTGCTGTAGAAATAAAGTTTGACTTGACTTTGACAGACAGACCATTAAAACCAGCAAACAAAGGAAACTCTCAAAAGACTCTCAATAAAGGACTGACAGAAAATAGTCAGCGTTTTGTCCCAGACGTTAAAGGACTTCAGCTTCCTCAGTTAGTGGATTCTCTGTTGACCCTGCTACAATACTCTCAGTGTTCACATCGAACTGAAGCAGAGAGTCAGCACAGTTCCTAAATACTTGTATGAGTCAACTATCTCAACATCCCTGCCATGAATAGAGCTTTAGGTTTAACACAGTTTCTCCTAAAATCAACAAAAAGCTCTTTAGTTTTTGACACATTGAGGTCAAGGACAGTCGATAAAAGCAGGAAGGGCACCACCATGGTCTGACTCTGAACCTTGAAGCAGGGATAAAAGTGCTGTATCAACCACAGCCGGTGTTAGAGACCCACTACTGAACCTGCTGAGAGTCACGTACAATTTCACATTTCTTTTTGACATTACAGAAACAGGCAAAACAAAGAAGGACCAACAAGTTAGAGCTGAAAGTTCCTGTCTGATCTGTCTTTACAGCAAACATTCAAACTGATCCAAGCTCAGACTGACTGGCTGCATGCTGCTCTTCTCATGATCAATAAACCAACAATAATTCCTGCTTTCATCAAAAACATAAAATGTTCCTGCATAGAAATGAAAGAAAAGTTTTAGGTGATTGGTTTCTGGGTCTTCAGGATAGCAGAAAATCAACATTATCATATTTTTGGATTGGGTGATGAGAACAGTTAGCTTTATTGGCACCAGTTATTAAATGAATCTGAGTTGTTAGTTAGGAAAGGCTGTCTCTATCAGGGCTAAATCTGTTCAAACATCTACAGCATTTTATTTAGAGAAGTCTAGAACTTATCTGTGGATAAGAAGGTGAAAAGGTCAAACCTTTATATTCATAGCTAGAAACGAAAATCTTTTATCTTTCTGTCTAATCTTTCTTTTCTCTGCTTTATTGGTAGGCACACAGAATTTTAACATGTTTTATATTCACTCTCAGAGATGCACACCAGTATTTTTTTTGCAAGTCTCAAGTCTCCTCTTGTTATAGTGAGTATATGATCTGCTTAGACCACAGCATGATTTTATCTAAGGATTTTAAAGCCTGTTCTGTATTAGGGCTGGGCGATATATCAATATTTACAAGACATATTGATATTCTTTTGAATGAGATATGAAGTAAGACAGTATCGTTTATATCAATATAATTCCTTTTACGTGAAAATACTTCAACATGAGTAGCTGTTTGTCCCCCCCCCCGAGACCTCACGAAACTCAAGGACCCATCCC
Source organism: Cheilinus undulatus (assembly GCF_018320785.1). Taxonomy (NCBI): domain Eukaryota; kingdom Metazoa; phylum Chordata; class Actinopteri; order Labriformes; family Labridae; genus Cheilinus; species Cheilinus undulatus. Next base: position 644,249 of record NC_054881.1, read on the forward strand.
CTCCCCCTCTCACCACAACAACACTGACAACATGGAGACCGCTAACAAAACAAGTGTGGTCCAGAGTTAGTCGGTGAGAAGAACATAGCGGCTCTGTCATTTGGAGATGGTTTTGTTTTGAGACGATCAGCTGATTAGTATTTTTTGTAGAGAGTGCTGAAAACAAGTCACAACTACAGACTCAAGCACGGTGAATCTCCATCATCATTTGCAGCAGCGGCACAGGGTGCAGTACACTGACATTCACTTTTTTACACACCATCCACTGTGACTAGTGGCTACTAGCCGCTCAGTGTTTCCACTGTTCACAGTTCTGTTGTTGGGAGACTGTGCTACACATCATACACACCTCTGCTGTAAGATCAAACACATGCTCTCTCTTTTTCCCTCATCAACAGCATTAATATCAACTCTCCTCCTACATGAGACTCTACAGACACATGAGTCAACCTCCAGTCCTGAAAAATGAAGCCAATGCGGAAGTGCAAAAAATCGCAATACCACGAGTGTCCACTTGAGGCTGGCTGCAGGAACGCCTGACGTCCCGTCTGCTCACCTGTTAAACAGCTGGTTTTTACACTAGAAATAAACTGGTTTGCAGACGACAAACCCTGCAGAGGGAATTAAAAAATGCACAGAACCACGAGGAAGAAAAGAAAATAACTGGGTCATCAGTGTTGGATTTAGCTTTTGATTTTTTTACCCACAGTTCCAGGTTTTTGTGTTACCTAAAGTGCATAAACATCTCAACAACCCCCTGGAGGACCAATAATATCTGGAAATGAGTCATTGATCAAACCTGTTCTAACATAAATAGACGTCTTCATTAACCCCTCTGTCTCCAAACTGTCATGGTTCATTCAGAGCAAACTTACAGACATGAATAAAGTGATCTCTAGTTTTCTGGTCACAGTGGATTGAGAACCATTATATACCAAGACAGATCATGTTGAAGGCCTTTAACCTTTCTCCATCACATGAAAACACACCCAAAGGAAGCACACCACCCACTACCTTTAGATTAAAACTATCATGCTTTCAGTAGTGGCATTATCCTCCAGACGTTTAGGGAGTGTTGTCCCTTTAACAGGATTTTAAACTCAGCTTAGCTCTTCATCAACTTTAGCAGTAACAAATGACACAACAGTACAATTATTTGGTTACATTTAATTACCTTTTATTTTTGGTGTAATCAGCTGATCAGCTGTTATTTTGACAACTCTAAATTTAAGACTCTGCTGAGATGGTATTAGTGTAGTCCACATCATGGTGAGCTACCCAGTAATCTTAGCTCTACCCACCACTAGAGCAGGAAAACTCTACAGTCATGTATTCTGGTTCAGAGGTCTTACCTGATGTTCAGCTCTCAGCCTCTGAAGATCTCTGCTGCTGAGGAGAGAGAGAGAGAGAGAGAGATTAAGTGAGCAGAGGGCGGGTCATCAGAGGTCACATGATTTCACAGAAATGTCTCAGAGACAGACTGACTTGATTCTCCTGCTTTGATGACAGCAACGCGGTCCTCCATGATCGACAAAGACTCCCATCCCCTCCAACACACACTCAGAGCACTAAGGCAGGCACTCTCAACCTTTTCAGCTCGCAACCCCCAAAGTAAAGGTGCCAGAGACCGGGGACCCCCGCTGGACCTGAAGGTGGTTGAACACAGTCACAGGAGACAAGGACGTCCATTAGGGGGGAAAATGGCCCAGCCAAACTGGGGGCCAGCAAAACCATGGTCCATTGTAAAGTTAAGCTGGGGTATTCTTCATTTAATCTGAATAATAACCACTCTGATCAAAGAAACACATTTATTATTAATTCACTTGTGCAGTAGTAGCCCTCTTAAAATGTTAAACCTTCTATTTGAAACAGAATTAAAATATATTAAAAACAGCTCAAATGGGTTAATAATGGCAAAAAATGCTGGGAAAGGGAGTGAAATTTGAGTTTAAAAGTAGCAGAAATGGGTTAGAAGTACCAAAAATTGGATAAAAGTGGCAAAAAATAACCAAAAATGGATATAGTAAGTGGTAAATGGGGATTCAAAAGTGGCTGAAATGGTGTTAAGTAGCAAAAATAAGTGGAGATGTGATGAAATGGGATGAAAAATCGATAAAAACTGGCAAAAGGGGTTAGCTAAGGCAGAAATAGGCAGGAAATGGGCTAAACCGGCAAAAAAGGGCATATTAAACAGGGAAATCTGGCATAAAAAGGGGTAAAAGGGGTTAATAATGGCAATAATGTGTCAACAGGGCTGACAATAGGCAGAGAGTGTCAAGAATTGGTTTAGAAGTGGAAAAACAGGCAGAAAAAAGTGGTGCAATGGTTTTAAAACGGACAGAAAATGGGTTTTAAGTGGCAAAAATGTGTTAAAGTTGGCAAAATTAGTGGGAAAAAGTGATGAAAATGGGTTGAAATCTGGCAAAATTGGTGAAAAGTATTTAAATACTCCTCGTTTCTTGAAGGCATCTGGAGACCCCTCTTAGTATCTCACAACCCCAAATGGGGTCCCGATCCCAATGTTCAGAACCACTGCCCTAAGGAGCTCCATTAGTGCCAGGATGATCCACACGAAGTGTGTGAAGGAGAGGGATCACTGGTCTTTCCTTCCTGCAGCCTTAGGCTCCACAACAGAAACTGCTCCAAGTAATCTGTGCGATAAACCATATTTATATGTATAATCTGTACATGTTTGTGTGTATAAATATATATCTATATCTAGATATAGATATATATATTTATATATGTGTGTGTGTATGTATGTGTATATAGGTGTACATATAAATAGCTCCACCACACCCAATCTGTAACATATCTAACCTGTACATAACGGTTTGTAGTTGTGTTGGTGTTTTATATTCCATATTCTTGTATTTATTAGTGCTCTTGTAACACTACTTTTATTTTTCCTCTGTTTCTATTGAGTTTCTGTCGATTTCTCAAAGATACTTTTTGCAGCTGTCAATTGGAATTTCCCCTTGTTGGACTAATAAAGGTATAACTTATCTTAGTGACGGTCACTGCTATCTTTATCATTCAGATCAAACCATGTTTTTGAGTCAAACTTTATTACCTCCGCCAAGGAGGTCATGTGATTGGCTGGGTTTGTTAGTTTGTATATTAGCAAAATGACTCAAAAAGTTAAGAAAGGATTTTCAGGAAATTTTCACGAAATGTCAGAAATGGCACAAAAAAGAACTGATTAGATTTCTGTAAAACAGGAACCCAGAGAATGGACCCTGATAAACCCAGAGAATGGACCCTGATAAACCCAGAGAATGGACCCTGATAAACCCAGAGAATGGACCCTGATAAACCCAGAGAATGGACCCTGATAAACCCAGAAAATGGACCCTGATAAACCCAGAGACTGGATCCTGATAAACCCAAAAATGGACCCTGATAAACCCAGAAAATGGACCCTGATAAACCCAGAGAATGGACCCTGATAAACCCAGAGAATGGACCCTGATAAACCCAGAAAATGGACCCTGATAAACCCAGAGAATGGACCCTGATAAACCCAGAAAATGGACCCTGATAAACCCAGAAAATGGACCCTGATAAACCCAGAAAATGGACCCTGATAAACCCAGAAAATGGACCCTGATAAACCCAGAGACTGGATCCTGATAGACCCAGAGAATGGACCCTGATAAACCCAGAGAATGGACCCTGATAAACCCAGAGAATGGACCCTGATAAACCCAGAGAATGGACCCTGATAAACCCAGAAAATGGACCCTGATAAACCCAGAGAATGGACCCTGATAAACCCAGAAAATGGACCCTGATAGACCCAGAGAATGGACCCTGATAAACCCAGAGAATGGACCCTGATAAACCCAGAGAATGGACCCTGACAAACCCAGAAAATGTACCCTGATAAACCCAGAAAATGGACCCTGATAAACCCAGAGACTGGATCCTGATAAACCCAGAAAATGGACCCTGATAAACCCAGAAAATGGACCCTGATAGACCCAGAGAATGGACCCTGATAAACCCAGAGAATGGACCCTGATAAACCCAGAGAATGGACCCTGATAAACCCAGAGAATGGACCCTGATAAACCCAGAGAATGGACCCTGATAAACCCAGAGACTGGACCCTGATAAACCCAGAGAATGGACCCTGATAGACCCAGAGAATGGACCCTGATAAACCCAGAAAATGGACCCTGATAAATCCAGAAAATGGACCCTGATAAACCCAGAGAATGGACCCTGATAAACCCAGAGAATGGACCCTGATAAACCCAGAGAATGGACCCTGATAAACCCAGAAAATGGCCCCTGATAAACCCAGAAAATGGACCCTGATAAACCCAGAGAATGGACCCTGATAGACCCAGAGAATGGACCCTGATAAACCCAGAAAATGGACCCTGATAGACCCAGAGAATGGACCCTGATAAACCCAGAGAATGGACCCTGATAAACCCAGAGAATGGACCCTGATAAACCCAGAGAATGGACCCTGATAAACCCAGAAAATGGACCCTGATAGACCCAGAGAATGGACCCTGATAAACCCAGAGAATGGACCCTGATAAACCCAGAAAATGGACCCTGATAGACCCAGAGAATGGACCCTGATAAACCCAGAGAATGGACCCTGATAAACCCAGAGAATGGACCCTGATAAACCCAGAAAATGTACCCTGATAAACCCAGAAAATGGACCCTGATAAACCCAGAGACTGGATCCTGATAAACCCAGAAAATGGACCCTGATAAACCCAGAAAATGGACCCTGATAGACCCAGAGAAGGGACCCTGATAAACCCAGAGAATGGACCCTGATAAACCAAGAGAATGGACCCTGATAAACCCAGAGAATGGACCCTGATAAACCCAGAGACTGGACCCTGATAAACCCAGAAAATGGACCCTGAAAGACCCAGAGAATGGACCCTGATAAACCCAGAGAATTGACCCTGATAAACCCAGAAAATGGACCCTGATAGACCCAGAGAATGGACCCTGATAAACCCAGAGAATGGACCCTGATAAACCCAGAGAATGGACCCTGATAAACCCAGAAAATGTACCCTGATAAACCCAGAAAATGGACCCTGATAAACCCAGAGACTGGATCCTGATAAACCCAGAAAATGGACCCTGATAAACCCAGAAAATGGACCCTGATAGACCCAGAGAATGGACCCTGATAAACCCAGAGAATGGACCCTGATAAACCCAGAGAATGGACCCTGATAAACCCAGAAAATGGACTCTGATAAACCCAGAGAATGGACCCTGATAAACCCAGAAAATGGACCCTGATAAACCCAGAGACTGGATCCTGACAAACCCAGAAAATGGACCCTGATAAACTCAGAAAATGGACCCTGATAAACCCAGAAAATGGACCCTGATAAACCCAGAGAATGGACCCTGATAAACCCAGAAAATGGACCCTGATAAACCCAGAAAATGGACCCTGATAGACCCAGAGAATGGACCCTGATAAACCCAGAAAATGGACCCTGATAAACCCAGAAAATGGACCCTGATAAACCCAGAAAATGGACCCTGATAAACCCAGAGACTGGATCCTGATAAACCCAGAAAATGGACCCTGATAAACCCAGAAAATGGACCCTGATAGACCCAGAGAATGGACCCTGATAAACCCAGAAAATGGACCCTGATAAACCCAGAAAATGGACCCTGATAAACCCAGAGACTGGATCCTGATAAACCCAGAAAATGGACCCTGATAAACCCAGAAAATGGACCCTGATAGACCCAGAGACTGGACCCTGATAAACCTAGAGAATGGACCCTGATAAACCCAGAGAATGGACCCTGATAACCCCAGAGAATGGACCCTGATAAACCCAGAAAATGGACTCTGATAAACCCAGAGAATGGACCCTGATAAACCCAGAGACTGGACCCTGATAAACCCAGAGAATGGACCCTGATAAACCCAGAAAATGGACTCTGATAAACCCAGAGAATGGACCCTGATAAACCCAGAAAATGGACCCTGATAAACCCAGAAAATGGACCCTGATAAACCCAGAGAATGGACCCTGACAAACCCAGAAAATGGACCCTGATAAACCCAGAGAATGGACCCTGATAAACCCAGAGAATGGACCCTGACAAACCCAGGAAATGGACCCTGATAAACCCAGAAAATGGACCCTGATAAACCCAGAGACTGGATCCTGATAAACCCAGAAAATGGACCCTGATAGACCCAGAGAATGGACCCTGATAAACCCAGAAAATGGACCCTGATAAACCCAGAAAATGGACCCTGATAAACCCAGAGACTGGATCCTGATAAACCTAGAGAATGGACCCTGATAAACCCAGAGAATGGACCCTGATAGACCCAGAGAATGGACCCTGATAAACCCAGAGAATGGACCCTGATAAACCCAGAAAATGGACCCTGATAAACCCAGAGACTGGATCCTGATAAACCCAGAAAATGGACCCTGATAAACCCAGAGAATGGACCCTGATAAACCCAGAAAATGGACCCTGATAAACCCAGAGACTGGATCCTGATAAACCCAGAAAATGGACCCTGATAAACCCAGAAAATGGACCCTGATAAACCCAGAAAATGGACCCTGATAAACCCAGAGAATGGACCCTGATAAACCCAGAAAATGGACCCTGATAGACCCAGAGAATGGACCCTGATAAACCCAGAAAATGGACCCTGATAAACCCAGAAAATGGACCCTGATAAACCCAGAGACTGGATCCTGATAAACCCAGAGAATGGACCCTGATAAACCCAGAGAATGGACCCTGATAGACCCAGAGAATGGACCCTGATAAACCCAGAGACTGGACCCTGATAAACCCAGAGAATGGACCCTGATAAACCCAGAGAATGGACCCTGATAAACCCAGAAAATGGACCCTGATAAACCCAGAGAATGGACCCTGATAAACCCAGAAAATGGACCCTGATAAACCCAGAGAATGGACCCTGATAAACCCAGAAAATGGACCCTGATAAACCCAGAGAATGGACCCTGATAAACCCAGAAAATGGACCCTGATAAACCCAGAGAATGGACCCTGATAAACCCAGAAAATGGACCCTGATAAACCCAGAGAATGGACCCTGATAAACCCAGAGAATGGACCCTGATAAACCCAGAGAATGGACCCTGATAAACCCAGAGACTGGACCCTGATAAACCCAGAGAATGGACCCTGATAAACCCAGAGAATGGACCCTGATAGACCCAGAGAATGGACCCTGATAAACCCAGAGAATGGACCCTGATAAACCCAGACAATGGACCCTGATAAACCCAGAGAATGGACCCTGATAAACCCAGAAAATGGACCCTGATAAACCCAGAAAATGGACCCTGATAAACCCAGAGAATGGACCCTGATAAACCCAGAAAATGGACCCTGATAAACCCAGAAAATGGACCCTGATAAACCCAGAGAATGGACCCTGATAAACCCAGAAAATGGACCCTGATAAACCCAGAGAATGGACCCTGATAAACCCAGAGACTGGACCCTGATAAACCCAGAAAATGGACCCTGATAAACCCAGAGAATGGACCCTGATAAACCCAGAGAATGGACCCTGATAAACCCAGAGACTGGATCCTGATAAACCCAGAAAATGGACCCTGATAAACCCAGAAAATGGACCCTGATAAACCCAGAGAATGGACCCTGATAAACCCAGAAAATGGACCCTGATAAACCCAGAAAATGGACCCTGATAAACCCAGAAAATGGACCCTGATAAACCCAGAAAATGGACCCTGATAAACCCAGAAAATGGACCCTGATAAACCCAGAGAATGGACCCTGATAAACCCAGAGAATGGACCCTGATAAACCCAGAGAATGGACCCTGATAAACCCAGAAAATGGACCCTGATAAACCCAGAAAATGGACCCTGATAAACCCAGAGACTGGATCCTGATAAACCCAGAAAATGGACCCTGATAGACCCAGAGAATGGACCCTGATAAACCCAGAAAATGGACCCTGATAAACCCAGAAAATGGACCCTGATAAACCCAGAGAATGGACCCTGATAAACCCAGAGAATGGACCCTGATAAACCCAGAAAATGGACCCTGATAAACCCAGAGAATGGACCCTGATAAACCCAGAAAATGGACCCTGATAAACCCAGAAAATGGACCCTGATAAACCCAGAGACTGGATCCTGATAAACCCAGAAAATGGACCCTGATAAACCCAGAGAATGGACCCTGATAAACCCAGAAAATGGACCCTGATAAACCCAGAGACTGGATCCTGATAAACCCAGAAAATGGACCCTGATAAACCCAGAAAATGGACCCTGATAAACCCAGAAAATGGACCCTGATAAACCCAGAGAATGGACCCTGATAAACCCAGAAAATGGACCCTGATAGACCCAGAGAATGGACCCTGATAAACCCAGAGAATAGACCCTGATAAACCCAGAAAATGGACCCTGATAAACCCAGAGACTGGATCCTGATAAACCCAGAGACTGGACCCTGATAAACCCAGAGACTGGACCCTGATAGACCCAGAGAATGGACCCTGATAAACCCAGAGACTGGACCCTGATAAACCCAGAGAATGGACCCTGATAGACCCAGAGAATGGACCCTGATAAACCCAGAGACTGGACCCTGATAAACCCAGAGAATGGACCCTGATAAACCCAGAGAATGGACCCTGATAGACCCAGAAAATGGACCCTGATAAACCCAGAAAATGGACCCTGATAAACCCAGAAAATGGACCCTGATAAACCCAGAGACAGGATCCTGATAAACCTAGAGAATGGACCCTGATAAACCCAGAAAATGGACCCTGATAGACCCAGAGAATGGACCCTGATAAACCCAGAGAATGGACCCTGATAAACCCAGAAAATGGACCCTGATAAACCCAGAGACTGGATCCTGATAAACCCAGAAAATGGACCCTGATAAACCCAGAGACTGGATCCTGATAAACCCAGAAAATGGACCCTGATAGACCCAGAGAATGGACCCTGATAAACCCAGAAAATGGACCCTGATAAACCCAGAAAATGGACCCTGATAACCCAGAAAATGGACCCTGATAAACCCAGAGACTGGATCCTGATAAACCTAGAGAATGGACCCTGATAAACCCAGAAAATGGACCCTGATAGACCCAGAGAATGGACCCTGATAAACCCAGAGAATGGACCCTGATAAACCCAGAAAATGGACCCTGATAAACCCAGAGACTGGATCCTGATAAACCCAGAGACTGGACCCTGATAAACCCAGAGACTGGACCCTGATAGACCCAGAGAATGGACCCTGATAAACCCAGAGACTGGATCCTGATAAACCCAGAGAATGGACCCTGATAGACCCAGAAAATGGACCCTGATAAACCCAGAGACTGGACCCTGACAAACCCAGAAAATGGACCCTGATAAACCAAGAAAATGGACCCTGATAAACCCAGAAAATGGACCCTGATAAACCCAGAGAATGGACCCTGATAAACCCAGAGAATGGACCCTGATAAACCCAGAAAATGGTCCCTGATAAACCCAGAGACTGGATCCTGATAAACCCAGAAAATGGACCCTGATAAACCCAGAGAATGGACCCTGATAAACCCAGAGACTGGACCCTGATAAACCCAGAGACTGGACCCTGATAAACCCAGAGACTGGACCCTGATAGACCCAGAGAATGGACCCTGATAAACCCAGAGACTGGACCCTGATAAACCCAGAGACTGGACCCTGATAGACCCAGAGAATGGACCCTGATAAACCCAGAGACTGGACCCTGATAAACCCCGAAAATGGACCCTGATAAACCCAGAAAATGGACCCTGATAAACCCAGAAAATGGACCCTGATAAACCCAGAGACTGGATCCTGATAAACCCAGAAAATGGACCCTGATAAACCCAGAAAATGGACTCTGATAAACCCAGAGAATGGACCCTGATAAACCCAGAAAATGGACCCTGATAAACCCAGAAAATGGACCCTGATAAACCCAGAAAATGGACCCTGATAAACCCAGAAAATGGACCCTGATAAACCCAGAAAATGGACCCTGATAAACCCAGAAAATGGACCCTGATAAACCCAGAGAATGGACCCTGATAAACCCAGAAAATGGACCCTGATAAACCCAGAAAATGGACTCTGATAAACCCAGAGAATGGACCCTGATAAACCCAGAAAATGGACCCTGATAAACCCAGAAAATGGACCCTGATAAACCCAGAGAATGGACCCTGATAAACCCAGAAAATGGACTCTGATAAACCCAGAGAATGGACCCTGATAAACCCAGAAAATGGACCCTGATAAACCCAGAGACTGGACCCTGATAAACCCAGAGACTGGACCCTGATAAACCAGAGACTGGACCCTGATAAACCCAGAGACTGGACCCTGATAAACCCAGAGACTGGACCCTGATAAACCAGAGACTGGACCCTGATAAACCCAGAGACTGGACCCTGATAAACCCAGAAAATGGACCCTGATAGACCCAGAAAATGGACCCTGATAAAGCCAGACACTGGACCCTGGATCATTAGCATTGGTGCTAGCACCCCGGCTAACAGTTACCTCTTGTTGGAGCTAAAAAGTTTATCAAGCTCTCATTGGGTTCTGATGTTGGATTATATCATCCTTTTTTCATTCTTTTTTTGCCACATCATTTTGCCACTTTTACTACAGGTTAGCCTTTTTCATCCATTTTTGCCACCTTTTCCCATTTTTGCCCTTTTCTAAAGCATCTCTTTTCAGATTTTTACCTATTTTCACTGCCCTTTGCTATTTTTACCCATTTGTGTCCCTTTTTTTGCACATTTATACAATGTATTTTTTGCAACTTTTTGCCTTTTTTAGCCTCCTTGGTTATGTTTTACCCATCCTTGCCCTTTTTTGTCCATTTTTTGCCACTTTTAGTCATGGTCTGAGTTTGATGTGAATTTGTTTTGGTTCTGAGAAAGTTCCTGCTGTGCTTTGGTTTCTCTCCAGCAGTGCAGGCCATAAGTAAAGAAACCAGGTAAGTGCCTTCTCAGGTATATTTACCTTGACTGTTGCATCTGCTGTAGTAATACTGGCCAAAGCCCCTGATAGCTGACCAGTTTCCAGAGTCTCCTGTAATACAGGGATCAACCAGTGATTCAGCTGACAATGCTAGCTCCTTAACATTTCCCCATAATCTGCACTTTATTTAAACAGTAAACTATGACCTTTGGGCAAACACTGAAATACAAAATTGACTTCACAGAGATTTCTTCTTTGGCAAACAGTGAAGTTGTCATTGCTCTCCTACACCTATAGTATCATGTTATATTATCTTAAAAAGACAGTGGCCTTTTGGACTGATGAGGAGGTGGAGTCAGGCACCACAGTACTATTCTCCAGTCTTTAGGAAGCACAAAGTGACTACGCCAAGGCACCACCCAGTCTACGGTGGAGGAGGGTATCTGCTCCTGACTGTATGATTAAAGTGTTTAAATTCAATTGAATTCATTTTTCAAGACATGCTGACTGCACGTATTTGCAGTGTAGATGGATCAGCACTCCTCCTCAGATGTTTCTGAACTTTACAAGTACGCATCAGAATATTTAAAATAAGCTGCCTAACTGGCACACCAAGCAGTTTATCCAGAGGAAGCTGACTTGCTTATCTTTGGATCAAAGACACTCAACACAACATGATATGAAAGAGAGGCTGAGGTGGGCAGACTTTGACACTGACTGTGATTATCTGTATTTAAATGTATTTACCCGTGTATTAAAGTAAATTTGTAAGTCACAAAAGGTATTATTTAGAAAAATAGAATCCATTAAAAGCTTAATGTTGTATTCATGAATAGTTTCTGCTTAAATGTGTAGTTTTACTCTGAATTTAAACACCATCGTTTACATTTTTGGCGAAGTGGAGAGCTGCTGTTAAAACACACTAGTGCAGTAAACCCAGCCTTAAATTAAACCTAATTTGTCCCAACAAACAAACAACAATGATGGCACAAGTTCATCTCCTTATTCATCAATAAGAGCATGACAAAGACTTAACTGTAAGTGAGACAGTCATGACGATGCACTGCATGCAAACACTCTGTGCCAAGCATAAAATAGGACCCAACAACTGAGTACCAGAGGATCCTTTTAACATAGAGCAGTCATACAGAGGAACAACACATGTAGCATCTCTATCTGTGAGCCTGCTGTGAGTAAAGAAATAACAGTTATAACAGTCTGCACGGTAAAAATCAGCCTACTGTATAAGACTGTTGGATCCAAGTTTGCTATGAATAAGTTTCCTCTTTAAATACCTTGTGTCTCACGGCCAGTTAGAGTCTCCATACTTCTACGTGATTTCTTCGCCTGGACTTAAGTTTAGTTTTCATTAAGATGACTAAAACTAGACTAAACTGTAATGTAGTTTTAGTCAGACATCCTAAATCTGTGATGTTTCTCCTCTGTGGGTAAATCTGTCTAAAACAACACGTCTGTATCTATTCAGCTGTAGAAAGCAGGGACCCCAGGTTAGACAGAGAGCACACTGCCATGATCTGGTCCCAGATTTAGGAAAGAGAATAAAAGCTTGGACTAAAAGTGAAGACTAAACTGTGAGGACTTTTATGGACTAAAAGTAGACTAAAACTAAAAAGGGTAGAAATGACTAAAACGGGACTAAAACTAAAATGCTTTTCATTTAAAGACTCAAACTAAGACTGAAATAACAAATAGCTGCCAAAATTAACGCTGGCATCCACTGTTATAGTTTTGATTTTGCTGTTCAGCTTCACATGGTCATCATTGACGAGTCTCCCGAGAGATCCATCTTGTCTGGCAGCATCAATCCTGCACTAACAAACACAAACTGCTGATCAAAATGTGTGAAACGCGAAAGCAATCAACAGAAGTTCACTGCAACATTTCAATAATCACGTTTCTGAATAGATAACTCTCATGTTTTAATAAGCACAGAGCTAATAAAGGAAAGATTCTGTTTTATTTGAATGAACTGTAAAATATTTCAAGGAAAATTAAACTTTTGGATAAAGAAATGTTATAAAAGAAAAACAGCCATCATTGCTCTTATATACATACCAGAACTGTTTTACAGTAAACTGAAATTCAAACATGAAAACCTGGAGGTCATCATGGTACTGTCTCTGTCTCCTTTCACATTCTTCAGTAAGGACTTCCCTCTGTACTCAGCCAGGAAATCTCCCTTTGCCAAATGTTGACAGCTGAACACTCCTCGACCTGAAAAATAAATATGGTTTGTTTTTTTTTTTTTCGAAAATGACAGTTTTGAAATATGACTGAACTGATCCTGTAGGCCTGAACAGTTTAAAGAAGTATCTAGACGTGATCTTTGACTCACTGATAGTATCATAAAATTAATAGTTTTTTTAAAAGGGAATGATCAATTTAATGTTATTCCTGTTTTTACTAGAAAAGAAACTATAAAATTTATTCAAGTAAGACCATTTTTTCACATTTTTTCTGCATATTGATATTTAACACTTGCTTCTATTTGTGAAGTGCAGGCGAGAGCATGTCTGCTGTACAGCACATGCATTTAAGTTATATTCTTATGTACATTATAAGTGAAATAAACAGAAGCCCAGGTTGTAATTTCATCTACTTGTTGATCAACTTACTTACCTTTGCATGAGTCGATGTTCTTTATATCAGAGCCACGTTTGTCTTTGCACAGGGATGAAAATGTGCAGCCTCATCTTCAGGTTTTATCCTGGTCCTCTGGGACCTTGTTGCTGCTTGAAGCATTATTTATACGTCATGACCAGTTAACAATGGCTCAGAATTATTCATAAAACTAATCCATGACCATGTGAACACATAGTTTACACTTGTCTTCATGACAGGAGAAAAGACACTAATAATTACATCAGTTAATGTTCTGTGTTATATTGGGGGGTAAGAAAAATCAAGGAGTGACTGAGTCACTGTCACATAGCAATGGTACATATTTATGTGGAAATAAAGTCAAATGTACAAAATTACTCCAGAGATCACAGTGATGTTGTAACTATTAAGAAGCTTTAAAAATATTTTTCTAAAAATGAATTCACAGAGATTCCAAACTGCAGACTGTCCTTTAAATAGTTTTTATATCTGAAGAATGAATTTTCTTAGCCTGTGATTAATAATAGGATGCCAGCAAGTAATGAGTAGAAGCCCTTAGACACAAACATTTACCACATTCATTCACTCGCCTCCTTCAGATGTTTAATCCAGTCTCTATCATGCTAAATCAGCTTGTTAGCTACAGTATATCTTCAGCTGCTTCTCTAACATGTTTTTCTGCTTGTTTAAGTTTACAACAATTTCAATCAGAAAATGTGTTAAAGTAAGGTCGCCAACGGTCCCTTAGGAAACAGAATCATCCCGTATTTGACAATTATAGAGAACAAATGCTGCGTCCCATGTTGACTCAAAACGGGACGCAGCATTTGTTCCGTATTTTCATCCCCGACGTCCTACTCTGCCACTAACTGGTTAATACCCCTGCTTTTGTCTGTTGGATTGGTCAGCTAAGACTTAGAGCCAATCAGAGGCAGACTAAGGCGGGTCTTCTAGGGTGGCTGTTTCCACAGCAGCAAAGAGGAGAACGCTGCAGACCTTAATAATCACAACAAACAGGACTCTGGAGTATTCTCTACTACTATACAGTTTTGTCCATGATGGTGTTTGTACAGACCTGCTCCAGGACCATGCCCCATCTCTCCAGACCTGCTCCAGGACCATGCCCCATCTCTCCAGACCTGCTCCAGGACCATGCCCCATCTCTCCAGACCTGCTCCAGGACCATGCCCCATCTCTCCAGACCTGCTCCAGGACCATGCCCCATCTCTCCAGGCCTGCTCCAGGACCATGCCCCATCTCTCCAGGCCTGCTCCAGGACCATGCCCCATCTCTCCAGGCCTGCTCCAGGACCATGCCCCATCTCTCCAGACCTGCCCCAGGACCATGCCCCATCTCTCCAGACCTGCTCCAGGACCATGCCCCATCTCTCCAGGCCTGCTCCAGGACCATGCCCCATCTCTCCAGGCCTGCTCCAGGACCATGCCCCATCTCTCCAGACCTGCTCCAGGACCATGCCCCATCTCTCCAGGCCTGCTCCAGGACCATGCCCCATCTCTCCAGGCCTGCTCCAGGACCATGCCCCATCTCTCCAGACCTGCTCCAGGACCATGCCCCATCTCTCCAGGCCTGCTCCAGGACCATGCCCCATCTCTCCAGACCTGCTCCAGGACCATGCCCCATCTCTCCAGGTATCCTCCCAGCTGATCTGGATCAGACCTGGGTGACTAAAAGCAGCTGAGCTTTCCCATGGTTGCTCTCCTGAGATCGTCAGATTCAGACACACGGTCTAACAACGACACCTGAAGATGGACCAGAGAGACAGAGAGTCCAGTCTCTGACCATCAGTCCACATCCAGACCTCACCAGAGGACAGAAAGACCAGAAAGACCCAGGACCCAAAGACTGAGTCCACATGCTTAGATTAAGTCTAAAAGTCTTTTTTCTAAAAAAGTTGGGACATTGTGTAAAATGTAAATAAAAACAGAATGATGATTTTAACATGTTAAACTGAATTTTATTCAAAGTAGAAATATCAACTGTTGTAGCTGAGAAATGATTTTATTTCTGGAATATTATACGTAGACATGGTTGATAGTCTCTGATATTATCCATAAATGTTTGATATTTCCAACATGATTCTTATTTTGACCTTTAAAAAGAATAAAAACAGATGTAGAATATGTAGGAAATAAAAAGATGACATGCTTTAATAAATAAATAACCCCAGGACTGGTGTAATGACCTGAGAGCTTTTCTGTTCTACACATTTATAACAGTTTAAATTCTTCTTCATGTGTTTTTAGTTGTTGTAATTTTAGTTATTGGACTTGTAGTCTTGTAGTTTTTGTCAGTTCAGATCAGCTTAGTGAGACTTTGGATCACTGCTGAACCAATCAGGATGAGAAGGGTCAGCTGAATAGACAGGAAACCAACAGCGCCATCTGGTGGAGAAGAAGAAGAACTACATCGGCCTTTTCTCAAGAGAGCTTATTGACTGAGCTCAAGAATAATCAGTTTTATTTTAATCTAAGAACAAATACATGCTATGTGGATTAATCAGGACATCGTCTGTAGCTTAATTACAAGTCATTAAATGCATAGCTAGTTATATTAAGCTAGTTAAAGCAGGGTAAAGGTCACCTCAGTTAAGGTTAGGTACACACAGCCATGTCAAAGTTACATTAAGGTGAATTATATAGGCGAGTTAAGAAAAGTAGCACAAAACTGAGTTAATTCACAGCAAGAAACATTTAGGTAAGGTAAGGGCAGCTTGTTAAGTTAGGGAATGTTGATCCCAGGAAAGATAAGTCAATTACAGGAAGGAAATGAACGTTAAAACTAAAAAATATATAGTTTAAGTTTAGGTAGTTAAGGAAATTAAAGAAGAGTTAAGGCAAGGAAAGATTAGTTACAGAGAGGAATGTTAAGTTAAGGAAACTGAAGTCAATTCATTGAAGAGAGAGTTAAAGGTCCCATATTATATAAAATACACTTTTTCAGGCTTTTCTAACAAAAATATCTGACCCTGGCCTGTCCACAATACCCCCAAGAATCAGACCCCCCCCCCAACGTGCAGAAATCAATACCGGAGTGTTTTTACAGAAACAAACTTCACAGGCATGTTTTGGGACCTCTGAGACCGATATAAACTTGTCCTTAAGGGGAAAAATATGTGGCCTTTAAGTTAGACTGAGTTAAGGAAAGTTATTCGCCTCCATCCACCTCCCAGGAAAACTCAGACTGGCATCAACCAGTCAGTGACTGACCTGATTTAACAGAGTTCCAGGAGAATCTCTCCTTTTGTATAAATGAAATATAAAACACTTAAACTGAAAAAATAGACCAGAACCTCTTTAGATGAATGTGAAGTCAATGAATTTGAAAACCACAAAGTTTAAGAGGTCATAGTCTTACATTTAAGACTGTAAGACCTTGTAGAGGCCTTCAGTCCATCTGAACTGATCTATCAACTTTTATTTCTTTAAGGACCTGCAGACACCCTGGATAAAAACTGGTTAAAGTCTGTTTGTTTTTCATGAAGTTAAAAACTAAAGCTGGGCTAAAAGGTTTCTGAGTTTTCATAGACTTAAACTAGACTAACATGTTTACAGTGAAAATGAATAAATGGGACAAAAACTAAAAAACATTTTAATCTAAAGACAAAATAATCATTAATATCTGCTAAAATTAACACTGCCTCTCAGCTGGACTCCTCCTAACCTGACAGAAAGTTGCTGATTATAAGTGGTGATACAAAAACACTACTTCATTCTGCTGGTAGGGGGCGCTATGGGTTAAAGAAAAGTTCCAAGAGAATCTGTCCAGGCTCACAGTAATAAGCCCTCCGTACATTTCCATGACCTGTTTTTGATTCATTTTGACCAATGACATCGTTTCTCACGGTACATCAAATATGAAGTTGTTTAAATAAACATCCTAAGATGAGTTCGTTTAAAGACGACCCCTAAAAGTCTTTATTTTACCACTAAAAATCAAAACTGAAGGGTTCCAGTTTGGTTTATGATATGGGTCAAAGAGGCTATCCTGTGGGGGAGCAGGTGGCCTAGTGGTTAAAGGCGCCCCCCATGTACGCGGGCGGCCAGGGTTCAAATCCGGCCTGAGGCCCCTTACCGCATGTCTCTCCCCCACTCTTGACCCTGTTTCTGACTCTATCCACTGTCCTCCTCTATCTAATAAAGGCACAGAAATGCCCAAAAATACATCTTAAAAAAGAGGCTATCTTGTACATCCTGACATGACACACAACCACAAATGTTCAAAGACTTACAGTCCTTAACCAATGTACCAGACCAGCTGTCATCTCTGTCTCAGAGACCATCCAGCATCATGAAGTGCTTTAATGCGGACTCTTTCATTTTCAGTCAGCTCTCCACGTTTTACCATTTTGAACAGGAAAGAGGAATTTCAAACTGAATTCACCCAAATCTGAAAACTCATTTTTCTCTTCAGGGATGACAGTAAATAACTATAATCTGACACATTCATCAGAAATATTAATGTGCTTTACTATTTTTTCAGTTTTTCTGTAAATCAGTCAATGTGAAAATTCATGGATAACAATAATAATTCTATTTTAGTATCAAAAATATCATTATGGTTAAAGAGCTTCTACATATTGGTGTATTAACCATTGCAGAAACATCAAAATGATGTTGGTAATTACCAATGCTGTTAATTTAGGGCAGCTGTGGCAGAAACCTGACTGTGGTTAGGGTTAGGGTGGGCTAATACATTTATTAAGCTCTGTACATTGAACCTGCTGTTGGGGCTGAACTCTAAATATTATCAGGGCGCCACTGAGCTGATAGGCCACACCCACCTAAAAAATCCATAATCACTTTAGCATGCCAGTTAATTTTTTTTGCCAGGTTTCATGGTTCTTAATATCAATCCTCACAAAAAGCCTACTTCCTATTTCATGGGAGACAACAACAATCCCCATAGCAACCATCTGACCTTCTAACCAGTGTAACACATCATGATGTACCTGAGTTAATACTGACCTTTCAGTAAAATAGATCTATAGATCACATTAAGAGGAAATAAATAAGTCTAGGTTAAACTTTCTTTCAGCAAAAGGTAGAAAAATTCCTCAAGCTGAGTTTTGTTGAAGCCTTTAGCTCACATTTTTCAGAGTTTTTGTTCCAGTTTCATATAAATCAGTACATTTTTAAAGCCTCAATATCAGAAAGAGTGGGAGGAAAAAACCATCTAAAATTAATATAAAGTCTCTAGCATTAATTTAGTGCCAGGCTCTTATCACAGTGTCTAAACTTACTGAATGATAAATGTAAATTATAAGAACTTCAGCACACTGAATGTTAAACCCAATAGCAGAATTTCTTGAATGATAATAAAACAGGAAAAACAGCAGGATTAGAAAGTTTGTGGAAGACGAGAATGCCAAGCAGAGGATGAAATAAAAAAACAATACTCCAGAGGCCTGTACGACAAAGCTGGATTATCTCTTATCCAGATAACTTCAGGATTAATCCTGGATTTTCTGTATGATGAAGCTGGATTATCTCTTATCCAGATAACTTCAGGATTAATCCTGGATTTTCTGTATGATGAAGCTGGATTATCTCTTATCCAGATAACTTCAGGATTAACCCTGGATTTTCTGTATGATGAAGCTGGCTCACTTCTTACCGGGATAAATCACCATGGTAACTTATGCTGAACGGCTAACCTGCTCCAGAGCAGGTTATGTTCTGGATAAGAGATCAGAGAGAATAAAAGCCCCGCCTCCTGACCAATCAGTTCTCTTGGAAATGGCCTGCCCATTCTTAGAAGATCCTGGTTGGTGCACGGAAGAAGAGAAGAGTGCTTATCTTTAGGGATAGATGAGAGATAATTCAGGTGATTTCATCCATCCAGCAGAGACAGTGTGGAGAAATAAAGCCTCGTCCCTCACCGCTTTGGTGTATGTTTTTATATCTGATCTTCTGTTCCCAAGTCCTTTTTGCTCCACTAGGGTTCATCTGAAATAATGGGGTTAATAATAATGGTCACACATAATGGCCTTTGCACACTGGGTCTGATTATTTCATCCGAATTTTTCGCACATTAAAAAAGAAAATCCAGCTCATGTAGTTCTAATCAAGGTTGCACACTGATGCTGAAATTGTCATCCGTCATTTTTTTTCAGAACAGGCTCGATTTTATGTGAAATTTCGCATCAGTCCAAGTCATTTAAATGGGTGAGTGATGATTTAAAACAGTGTCCACTGCTTCCTCCTCGCTTGCTCGCCCTCACCAGACCCCTCCTCCCTCTCTCTCGCCCTGAAACCTCACTTTAAACTCCAAAGTTTGCTCAGTTATTATGTGGATATAAACCATGGAAGTATAACTGATAGATGGGTGATAGGTGATTCAGATCAGTGCCTGTGGCTTTCTCTCTCTCTCTCTCTCACCCCCGTCCAACTCCTCCCTCTCTCCCACGCCCCAAACCTCACTTAAAACCCCTTAGTTTGCAGGTGTGTGATGTGGATATCAGCTATGGAAATATAACAGATAAAGGCATTTTACATTTGTGGCCTACTCAGAGACTGGATTAAAAAGTTGCCCTCCATCTCTCCAGCTTGTCTCAGCGCTCTGAGCATGAACGGGTGCTGAATGAAGCTCTGTGTCAGGATGAATCCAGCAGGGTTTTAAAGGAGTGACAGAGACGCAGGCTCACAGTACTAAACTATTTACCACCTTTTAGGAATTTTCGCAGTGAAGGCAAGTAAAAACGTGTCAGATCCAGTGTGCAGGTCCGAGTGCGTGACATTTTTTCGGAATAATCCGAAAAAAACGTCACGCACAAAATCACGGACTCAGTGTGTAAAGACCTTTACTGCAGAAACATGGATTAATGGAATGAACAACTACTCGTGCCGTCACGGTGAGGAATTGATATTAAAACACAACATTCACAGAGGAATCTGACGAATTTACGCATTAACAGAGTCGGCAGTTTTCTGCCAGCGTTCCTTCCTGGTGTTTGCTGTGGTGACAGTGTTGGTTCTTGCCTGGATGATGGATTTAAATTCCTCATATTTTCTAAGAATGATTGTCTGGTCCTCCATTGAGAAATGCAGGGTTTCTCCATGTTTGGGATTGGTCAGACACTGCAAACACCACCCCTTTAATGTGAGCGCGCACTGACCCACATTGGAAAACCCTGGCTGCAATCAGCGAGTTGATAACCAGCTTCGTCGTACAGCTGATCCAGATTGCAGTTTCTTGATAAGTCAATCCCGCTAACGGAAAGATATCCCGGACTTGTTAATCCAGCATCATCGTACAAGCATCAGGCCCATGTTGAAAAGACTTAACAAAAACTCATGACACTTATGAACTCGAGGTAGATACAAAGGACTGGTTTAATGGAAAGAAAATGGTGAGAAGATATACAGAAAACAACTGTTCTAGAAATTGACAGCAATAGAGGCAGTTTAGAGAGTAGTGGCCGTTGTTGATGTTCCTGTGGTTTCTGTGGTGGCCGTTGTTGATGTTCCTGTTGTTTCAGTGGCGGCTGTTGTTGATGTTCCTGTTGTTTCTGTGGTGGCCGTTGTTGATGTTCCTGTGGTTTCAGTGGTGGCCGTTGTTGATGTTCCTGTTGTTTCAGTGGCGGCCGTTGTTGATGTTCCTGTTGTTTCTGTGGTGGCCGTTGTTGATGTTCCTGTTGTTTCAGTGGCGGCCGTTGTTGATGTTCCTGTTGTTTCAGTGGTGGCCGTTGTTGATGTTCCTGTGGTTTCAGTGGTGGCCGTTGTTGATGTTCCTGTTGTTTCAGTGGTGGCCGTTGTTGATGTTCCTGTTGTTTCAGTGGCAGCTGTTGTTGATGTTCCTGTTGTTTCTGTGGTGGCCGTTGTTGATGTTCCTGTTGTTTCAGTGGTGGCCGTTGTTGATGTTCCTGTTGTTTCAGTGGTGGCCATTGTTGATGTTCCTGTTGTTTCTGTGGCGGCCGTTGTTGATGTTCCTGTTGTTTCTGTGGCGGCCGTTGTTGATGTTCCTGTGGTTTCAGTGGTGGCCGTTGTTGATGTTCCTGTTGTTTCAGTGGTGGCCGTTGTTGATGTTCCTGTGGTTTCAGTGGTGGCCGTTGTTGATGTTCCTGTTGTTTCAGTGGCGGCCGTTGTTGATGTTCCTGTTGTTTCAGTGGTGGCCGTTGTTGATGTTCCTGTGGTTTCAGTGGTGGCCGTTGTTGATGTTCCAGTTATTTCAGTGGTGGCCGTTGTTGATGTTCCTGTTGTTTCTGTGGTGGCCGTTGTTGATGTTCCTGTTGTTTCAGTGGTGGCCGTTGTTGATGTTCCTGTGGTTTCAGTGGTGGCCGTTGTTGATGTTCCTGTTGTTGCCGTTGTTGATGTTCCTGTTGTTTCAGTGGTGGCCGTTGTTGATGTTCCTGTTGTTTCAGTGGTGGCCGTTGTTGATGTTCCTGTTGTTTCAGTGGCGGCCGTTGTTGATGTTCCTGTTGTTTCTGTGGTGGCCGTTGTTGATGTTCCTGTTGTTTCAGTGGCGGCCGTTGTTGATGTTCCTGTTGTTTCAGTGGTGGCCGTTGTTGATGTTCCTGTGGTTTCAGTGGTGGCCGTTGTTGATGTTCCTGTTGTTTCAGTGGTGGCCGTTGTTGATGTTCCTGTTGTTTCAGTGGCAGCTGTTGTTGATGTTCCTGTTGTTTCTGTGGTGGCCGTTGTTGATGTTCCTGTTGTTTCAGTGGTGGCCGTTGTTGATGTTCCTGTTGTTTCAGTGGTGGCCATTGTTGATGTTCCTGTTGTTTCTGTGGCGGCCGTTGTTGATGTTCCTGTTGTTTCTGTGGCGGCCGTTGTTGATGTTCCTGTTGTTTCTGTGGTGGCCGTTGTTGATGTTCCTGTTGTTTCAGTGGTGGCCGTTGTTGATGTTCCTGTTGTTTCAGTGGTGGCCATTGTTGATGTTCCTGTTGTTTCTGTGGCGGCCGTTGTTGATGTTCCTGTTGTTTCTGTGGCGGCCGTTGTTGATGTTCCTGTGGTTTCAGTGGTGGCCGTTGTTGATGTTCCTGTTGTTTCAGTGGTGGCCGTTGTTGATGTTCCTGTGGTTTCAGTGGTGGCCGTTGTTGATGTTCCTGTTGTTTCAGTGGCGGCCGTTGTTGATGTTCCTGTTGTTTCAGTGGTGGCCGTTGTTGATGTTCCTGTGGTTTCAGTGGTGGCCGTTGTTGATGTTCCAGTTATTTCAGTGGTGGCCGTTGTTGATGTTCCTGTTGTTTCTGTGGTGGCCGTTGTTGATGTTCCTGTTGTTTCAGTGGTGGCCGTTGTTGATGTTCCTGTGGTTTCAGTGGTGGCCGTTGTTGATGTTCCTGTTGTTGCCGTTGTTGATGTTCCTGTTGTTTCAGTGGTGGCCGTTGTTGATGTTCCTGTTGTTTCAGTGGTGGCCGTTGTTGATGTTCCTGTTGTTTCAGTGGCGGCCGTTGTTGATGTTCCTGTTGTTTCAGTGGCGGCCGTTGTTGATGTTCCTGTTGTTTCTGTGGTGGCCGTTGTTGATGTTCCTGTTGTTTCTGTGGTGGCCGTTGTTGATGTTCCTGTTGTTTCAGTGGTGGCCGTTGTTGATGTTCCTGTGGTTTCAGTGGTGGCCGTTGTTGATGTTCCTGTTGTTTCAGTGGCGGCCGTTGTTGATGTTCCTGTTGTTTCTGTGGCGGCCGTTGTTGATGTTCCTGTTGTTTCTGTGGTGGCCGTTGTTGATGTTCCTGTTGTTTCTGTGGTGGCCGTTGTTGATGTTCCTGTGGTTTCTGTGGTGGCCGTTGTTGATGTTCCTGTTGTTTCAGTGTTGGCCGTTGTTGATGTTCCTGTTGTTTCAGTGGTGGCCGTTGTTGATGTTCCTGTGGTGGCCGTTGTTGATGTTCCTGTGGTGGCCGTTGTTGATGTTCCTGTTGTTTCAGTGGTGGCCGTTGTTGATGTTCCTGTTGTTTCTGTGGTGGCCGTTGTTGATGTTCCTGTTGTTTCTGTGGTGGCCGTTGTTGATGTTTCAGTGGTGGCCATTGTTGATTTTCTTGTTGTTTCTGTGGTGGCCGTTGTTGATGTTCTTGTGGTGGCCGTTGTTGAGGTTGTTCCTGTGGTTTCAGTGGTGGCCATTGTTGATGTTCCTGTTGTTTCTGTGGTGGCCGTTGTTGATGTTCCTGTTGTTTCAGTTGTTGATGTTCCTGTTGTTTCAGTGGTGGCCGTTGTTGATGTTCCTGTCGTTTCAGTGGTGGCCGTTGTTGATGTTCCTGTCGTTTCAGTGGTGGCTGTTGTTGATGTTCCTGTTGTTTCAGTTGTTGATGTTCCTGTTGTTTCTGTGGTGGCCGTTGTTGATGTTCCTGTTGTTTCAGTTGTTGATGTTCCTGTTGTTTCAGTGGTGGCCGTTGTTGATGTTCCTGTCGTTTCAGTGGTGGCCGTTGTTGATGTTCCTGTCGTTTCAGTGGTGGCTGTTGTTGATGTTCCTGCCATTTCAGTGGTGGCTGTTGTTGATGTTTCAGTGGTGGCCGTTGTTGAAGTTTCAGTGGTGGCTGTTGCTGATGTATCTGTGGTTACAGTGGTGGCCATTGATGATGTTCCTGTGGTTGCAGGGTTCGCCGTTGTTGATGTTTCTGTGGTTACAGTGGTGGGTGTTGAAGTAGTAGGAGCTCCTGTGGTTGTGGCAATTGAAGTCATCAGGACTGCTGTGCTTGTGGTCATTGTTGAGGTCATCACAGCTGCTGTACTTTTGGTAGTGGCTGTTGTTGAGGTTGTTGGGGCTGCAGTTGCCAAACTCGTAGCAGAATTGAATGTCGAAGTTGTCATTGAGGCTGCTGTGGATTTGGTAGTTGTCGAGGTTGTAGGAGCTGCCGTTGTTCTGGTAGTTGTTGAGGTTGTAGGAGCTGCCGTTGTTCTGGTAGTTGTCGAGGTTGTAGGAGCTGCCGTTGTTCTGGTAGTTGTCGAGGTTGTAGGAGCTGCTGTTGTTCTGGTAGTTGTCGAGGTTGTAGGAGCTGCCGTTGTTCTGGTAGTTGTCGAGGTTGTAGGAGCTGCCGTTGTTCTGGTAGTTGTCGAGGTTGTAGGAGCTGCCGTTGTTCTGGTAGTTGTTGAGGTTGTAGGAGCTGCCGTTGTTCTGGTAGTTGTTGAGGTTGTGGGTGATACTGTTGTTTTGGTAGTTGAGGTAGCAGCTGTTGTTGTTATTGTTGTTGATGTCATGGGAGCTGCCGTTGTTGCTCTGCTTGTTATGGCCCCCATGGTTGTGGACTGTGTCGTTGGGGACTGTGTGGTTGTAGCAGTGGTGACCGTCCTTGTCGTTGTTGGGGCTGCCGTGGTTGTGGGCAGGTCACCAGTAAAGGCCCCAGTAGGAATTTCACTAAAGCCCCACAGATCAAATGCGATATCTTGAAAAGATGTCACCTGGTTTGTGACTATTGGAGGAAGACTTTGTTGACTTCCCGTCGTCACTCCAGGGGACGGTTGTGTCGTCTCTGGGGTTGCCTCTGGATCAAATGGCTCTTCGGGAATCTCCTCAAAGTCCCAAAGCTCAAAGAGATCAAAGTCCTGTAGAGCTCTTGGATGACGAACCTGAAGACTTGGTGGCTCTGCATTCCCACAAGTCACCAGCAAGGTGAACATTTCACCGGACAGGTCAGTGAAGATCATTTCAAAGATGGCATCCTGGAAAACATTCAGTATTGAGTTCTCATTCTCATCATTCATTATTGTGACCATGGTGTAGGCTGTCCTTACCGTGTCTGCTGGGGTTGCCATCTGCACAAATGCTGAACCAGGTTTCATTGAGGTGACCTCCCTCTCCACTGTGCCATCTCTACCCAGAGCTTTAACCTTTATCAGGCTTGTTCCATGAGGCAGTTTCACAGTAATATTCATTTTTCTGCAACTCACCATGGGTAGAAGTTGCTGTGACGCTGACGGATTCTTACAGGAAACCACAGCGGTCACGTGTTTCTGCAGCAGGTGGTCGAAGTATCGCAGTTTCATCCATGGAAGCGCTGTTCTGTTTGAAATCTGGGGAGAAAACCAAATAAATTCATATGCAACAGGAAACACCAACAAAAGCTAATCAAACGGATTATTTTCCATGATGTCCAAATCCCAGTCAAGGGAGCGACTGGACTTGATCCAGGCTCTTGAAGACGTTTTTGTTTTAAAGTGACTGGGGCAGAGCTACAGCTGTTTAACTCTGGCCCCAGTCACTTTAATACTGAAAAACACTTTTGGAGGAAAGGTGAAAACCTCTTCAAGAACCTCGATCCAGTCCAGTTGCCCCTTTGATGAAGATCTGGATCACCATGACCTGGACGACTGAGACCCTACACGGACATTTTCTATCTTGTTGATGCAGGTAAAAAAGAAAAGTCCTGCGCGTGACTCTAGTCCACTTTAAACTGAGGGACTGTGGGAGCTGTTGCCATGGAAATGATGCATTGTCTCCCCAGTTGCCGGGCTGTGAACCGACAGGAGTTCAGATCAGAAACAGCCTGCTGGAAGCAGTGGTGAGTTCCGGCTCATTCTGTCATGAACCTTTGGTCTCAGATGAAAGCAAATGTCTCCTGGAGAACCGCATAGCAACAAGGGGCAGAACTAACCTGATTGGTCCATCTACCTGTTTCCTAATATAAAACACAAACAGCCTCTGAGCATGCAGACAAAGTTTTGTACGCCCACAGACAAAAATCAGAGAGAGTCAGTGTGACGATCAGAATCTACCTGAATGAGAGGAGAACCGACTGATGAGAGATGAAGCAGGTCTGGATGGAAAATCTGAGACTAGAATCAATGAGTCAGGATGTTCAAATGTGCTCCTGAGTTACACAACAATAATGACTCCATAAAATTAAGTTTGTAGACTGATCCCTGAGGACCTGATCTGGATTCTGATCATTCCTGATCAATAAAACATCATCAGATCATCAGTGAAGTCCTCTATCAGCCAATCGTACAGTCTGAACCCACACTACACTCAGCTCCACATGATAGAGAAACATACCCATGATGCAGTGGGGCAGCTGGTGTAAGGGAGCGTCAGCAGCAGCCACGGCCCCAAGGTACGAACTGAACCACGACACCCATCTGGAGACCTCTCCAGGTCTGAGGAGACAGGACAGGACAAAACTTTAAACTCATGTTTGGACTCTAAAAGAGGGTCTGACTGATCCCTGGTAGACTCATTATGATGTTTAGACTCTGGAAGAGGGTCTGACTGATCCCTGGTAGACTCATTATGATGTTTAGACTCTAGAAGAGGGTCTGACTGATCCCTGGTAGACTCATTATGATGTTTAGACTCTAGAAGAGGGTCTGACTGATCCTGGGTAGACTCATTATGATGTTTAGACTCTAGAAGAGGGTCTGACTGATCCTGGGTAGACTCATTATGATGTTTAGACTCTAGAAGAGGGTCTGAATGATCCTGGGTAGACTCATTATGATGTTTAGACTCTAGAAGAGGGTCTGACTGATCCTGGGTAGACTCATTATGATGTTTAGACTCTAGAAGAGGGTCTGACTGATCCCGGGTAGACTCATTATGATGTTTAGACTCTAGAAGAGGGTCTGACTGATCCCGGGTAGACTCATTATGATGTTTGGACTCTAAAAGAGGGTCTGACTGATCCTGGGTAGACTCATTATGATGTTTAGACTCTAGAAGAGGGTCTGACTGATCCTGGGTAGACTCATTATGATGTTTAGACTCTAGAAGAGGGTCTGACTGATCCTGGGTAGACTCATTATGATGTTTAGACTCTAGAAGAGGGTCTGGCTGATCCTGGGTAGACTCATTATGATGTTTAGACTCTAGAAGAGGGTCTGACTGATCCTGGGTGGACTCATTATGATGTTTAGACTCTAGAAGAGGGTCTGGTTGGTCCCTGATTCTTGGAGGTTCTTCAGGTCTGAGCTGACTGCTGATTGGTTCAGAGGTCCCTGCGTTCTCAGCTCTAGACTGAGACTAACCAGACTCTGGTGTTTAAAGACTCTTATTTTGAAAGTTCTAGAAATCAAAGTCACCTTCCAGTCGGAGGTCTGAGTGTCGGACGAGTGAGAAGTGAAGGGACAGCGTCCTGTCGCCGCAGCGATACTGAGGCCGTCCCATGTCTGACTCCCGTCCTCCAGCGTCGCCATGGCGCCGAGACTCTGAGACACAGATCAGGTTCACATTAACAGGATAAAAGCCAGCGTTCCACAGACCTGATCAGACGGACTCCACTGTACGGGGTTAAATATTTTATTTTACTCCTGCTGTCGCCGTCTCTCAGAGCTAGAGGTCTCTAGAGGTCTAGACCACCATAAAACAGCATCTGGACTTTCAAACTGTGGACCAGGCTGAGGTGGTCTGGGACAGAACATCTAAACCCAAACGCTTGCCTGGTGGTCGCCTAAATACCAGAATTATACTGGATCAGTACAAAACCTGCTCCTGGACTCAGATCTGGACTTTTCATGTCTGAAACCGAGCAGAAATATCCCAGCTTACACCTGCTTCAGGACAGACAGGTGACACAGGAAGGGGGAGGGGCTCTGTCAGATATCAGAGAAGATTCTAGAGAAACAGCTGGACTGGCCTTTAGAGTCTGAGGCCAAATATCATCCTCTCACCAAAAAGGATGTTACTGTCATTGTTTAATATAAACCTCCTTCACATGAGGGAGTAAGGGGATAGGAAAGGAAAGAGGAAGAGGATAGGAAAGGAGGGAGTAAGAGGGTAGGAAAGGAAAGAGGAAGAGGATAGGAAAGGAAAGAGGAAGAGGATAGGAAAGGAGGGAGTAAGAGGGTAGGAAAGGAAAGAGGAAGAGGATAGGAAAGGAAAGAGTAAGAGGATAGGAAAGGAGGGAGTAAGAGGATAGGAAAGGAGGGAGTAAGAGGATAGGAAAGGAAAGAGGAAGAGGATAGGAAAGGAGGGAGTAAGAGGATAGGAAAGGAGGGAGTAAGAGGATAGGAAAGGAGAGAGTAAGAGGATAGGAAAGGAGTGAGTAAGAGGATAGGAAAGGAGGGAGTAAGAGGATAGGAAAGGAGGGAGTAAGAGGATAGGAAAGGAAAGAGGAAGAGGATAGGAAAGGAAAGAGGAAGAGGATAGGAAAGGAGGGAGTAAGAGGATAGGAAAGGAGGGAGTAAGAGGATAGGAAAGGAGGGAGTAAGAGGATAGGAAAGGAGGGAGTAAGAGGGTAGGAAAGGAGGGAGTAAGAGGATAGGAAAGGAGGGAGTAAGAGGATAGGAAAGGAAAGAGGAAGAGGATAGGAAAGGAAAGAGTAAGAGGATAGGAAAGGAGGGAGTAAGAGGGTAGGAAAGGAAAGAGGAAGAGGATAGGAAAGGAAAGAGGAAGAGGATAGGAAAGGAGGGAGTAAGAGGGTAGGAAAGGAGGGAGTAAGAGGATAGGAAAGGAAAGAGGAAGAGGATAGGAAAGGAGGGAGTAAGAGGATAGGAAAGGAAAGAGTAAGAGGATAGGAAAGGAGGGAGTAAGAGGATAGGAAAGGAGGGAGTAAGAGGATAGGAAAGGAGGGAGTAAGAGGATAGGAAAGGAGGGAGTAAGAGGATAGGAAAGGAGGGAGTAAGAGGATAGGAAAGGTAAAAGTCAGAGGATAGGAAAGGAGGGAGTAAGAGGATAGGAAAGGAGAGAGTAAGAGGATAGGAAAGGAGAGAGTAAAGGGATAGGAAAGGAGAGAGTAAAGGGATAGGAAAGGAGGGAGTAAGAGGATAGGAAAGGTAAAAGTCAGAGGATAGGAAAGGAGGGAGTAAGAGGATAGGAAAGGAGGGAGTAAGAGGATAGGAAAGGAGAGAGTAAGAGGATAGGAAAGGAGAGAGTAAGAGGATAGGAAAGGAGAGAGTAAGAGGATAGGAAAGGAGGGAGTAAGAGGATAGGAAAGGAGAGAGTAAGAGGATAGGAAAGGAGAGAGTAAGAGGATAGGAAAGGAGAGAGTAAGAGGATAGGAGAGGATAGGAAAGGAGGGAGTAAGAGGATAGGAAAGGAGGGAGTAAGAGGATAGGAAAGGAGGGAGTAAGAGGATAGGAAAGGAGGGAGTAAGAGGATAGGAAAGGAAAGAGGAAGAGGATAGGAAAGGAAAGAGTAAGAGAATAGGAAAGGAGGGAGTAAGAGGGTAGGAAAGGAAAGAGGAAGAGGATAGGAAAGGAAAGAGGAAGAGGATAGGAAAGGAGGGAGTAAGAGGGTAGGAAAGGAGGGAGTAAGAGGATAGGAAAGGAAAGAGGAAGAGGATAGGAAAGGAGGGAGTAAGAGGATAGGAAAGGAAAGAGTAAGAGGATAGGAAAGGAGGGAGTAAGAGGATAGGAAAGGAGGGAGTAAGAGGATAGGAAAGGAGGGAGTAAGAGGATAGGAAAGGAGGGAGTAAGAGGATAGGAAAGGAAAGAGGAAGAGGATAGGAAAGGAAAGAGTAAGAGGATAGGAAAGGAGGGAGTAAGAGGGTAGGAAAGGAAAGAGGAAGAGGATAGGAAAGGAAAGAGTAAGAGGATAGGAAAGGAGGGAGTAAGAGGATAGGAAAGGAGGGAGTAAGAGGATAGGAAAGGAGGGAGTAAGAGGATAGGAAAGGAGGGAGTAAGAGGGTAGGAAAGGAGGGAGTAAGAGGATAGGAAAGGAGGGAGTAAGAGGATAGGAAAGGAAAGAGGAAGAGGATAGGAAAGGAAAGAGTAAGAGGATAGGAAAGGAGGGAGTAAGAGGGTAGGAAAGGAAAGAGGAAGAGGATAGGAAAGGAAAGAGGAAGAGGATAGGAAAGGAGGGAGTAAGAGGGTAGGAAAGGAAAGAGGAAGAGGATAGGAAAGGAAAGAGTAAGAGGATAGGAAAGGAGGGAGTAAGAGGATAGGAAAGGAGGGAGTAAGAGGATAGGAAAGGAAAGAGGAAGAGGATAGGAAAGGAGGGAGTAAGAGGATAGGAAAGGAGGGAGTAAGAGGATAGGAAAGGAAAGAGTAAGAGGATAGGAAAGGAGGGAGTAAGAGGATAGGAAAGGAGGGAGTAAGAGGATAGGAAAGGAGGGAGTAAGAGGATAGGAAAGGAAAGAGGAAGAGGATAGGAAAGGAAAGAGGAAGAGGATAGGAAAGGAGGGAGTAAGAGGATAGGAAAGGAGGGAGTAAGAGGATAGGAAAGGAGGGAGTAAGAGGATAGGAAAGGAGGGAGTAAGAGGGTAGGAAAGGAGGGAGTAAGAGGATAGGAAAGGAGGGAGTAAGAGGATAGGAAAGGAAAGAGGAAGAGGATAGGAAAGGAAAGAGTAAGAGGATAGGAAAGGAGGGAGTAAGAGGGTAGGAAAGGAAAGAGGAAGAGGATAGGAAAGGAAAGAGGAAGAGGATAGGAAAGGAGGGAGTAAGAGGGTAGGAAAGGAGGGAGTAAGAGGATAGGAAAGGAAAGAGGAAGAGGATAGGAAAGGAGGGAGTAAGAGGATAGGAAAGGAAAGAGTAAGAGGATAGGAAAGGAGGGAGTAAGAGGATAGGAAAGGAGGGAGTAAGAGGATAGGAAAGGAGGGAGTAAGAGGATAGGAAAGGAGGGAGTAAGAGGATAGGAAAGGAAAGAGGAAGAGGATAGGAAAGGAAAGAGTAAGAGGATAGGAAAGGAGGGAGTAAGAGGGTAGGAAAGGAAAGAGGAAGAGGATAGGAAAGGAAAGAGTAAGAGGATAGGAAAGGAGGGAGTAAGAGGATAGGAAAGGAGGGAGTAAGAGGATAGGAAAGGAGGGAGTAAGAGGATAGGAAAGGAGGGAGTAAGAGGGTAGGAAAGGAGAGAGTAAGAGGGTAGGAAAGGAGGGAGTAAGAGGATAGGAAAGGAGGGAGTAAGAGGATAGGAAAGGAAAGAGGAAGAGGATAGGAAAGGAAAGAGTAAGAGGATAGGAAAGGAGGGAGTAAGAGGGTAGGAAAGGAAAGAGGAAGAGGATAGGAAAGGAAAGAGTAAGAGGATAGGAAAGGAGGGAGTAAGAGGATAGGAAAGGAGGGAGTAAGAGGATAGGAAAGGAGGGAGTAAGAGGATAGGAAAGGAGGGAGTAAGAGGATAGGAAAGGAAAGAGTAAGAGGATAGGAAAGGAGGGAGTAAGAGGATAGGAAAGGAGGGAGTAAGAGGATAGGAAAGGAGGGAGTAAGAGGATAGGAAAGGAGGGAGTAAGAGGGTAGGAAAGGAGAGAGTAAGAGGGTAGGAAAGGAGACAGCAGTAACCAGGGAATCTGACGTGTTTTGTGTAAAAACTACAGTTTAACTTTGATGGACTACAACATCCACATCCACCAATGGCTGCGTTCTCTGTGTTTTTATGAGCAGAGATGAAACGTGAAGCCTCAGTGATTAATCTGAGCTCATCCAGACTTTTAGATCCTAAAGTCTCTTCAGGAAGAGGAACTGTAGAGTTAAACAGGATTAGATCAAGATTTCAGTTTGATGATGAAGTATTAGAGCAGTTATTTATTTATTTATTTTTCCGATCAGCAAATAAAGGAACAGAATCCTCCAACAGCAAACGTGGACGTTTCACCTTCAGCACAAAATTAAACCAGTAAGACATTAAACTGATGGAGAAGGGACAGGCTGAAGCTCCTAATGGTTCTGTCTACCTTTTTATAAAACAACTTCAGCTCAGAGCTCCAAATTAACCCAGTCCTATTATAAAAGTCTTCATCACACCTGATCTTTCTATTTTTCTAACATTTGTTTTTAACCCTTTTTTATATAAGGAAAGTGAAGTGCATATTTTTAAATCCTGGTCACAGCCGTTCCACAGGTTTACCCTCTGACAGAAACACCTCTCTGCTGTAGATTTGTTCTTGCTCTGGTTTTTTAATGAGCTGTTCCTCTGAGTTCACCCTCTCTGACGTCTAACAGCCTCTGAACACCACAGCACACTGGCTTATTATGGACTTTGTACATTAGCTGTGCTGCTTTCTAATCCACTGCATCATTAAACTTAAGAGCATTTACATTAATAAACAGTTTGTTGGTTAAGGAAGCTTGATGGTGTTATAATTCCTATGGCTCTTTTCTGTTTCTTCAAAATTAAAGATGTGTTGTTTTACATGTGTTAGCCCATATCTCTCCTCAGCAGGTCATATATGGAAGTAACAGAGCAGGACAGAGCGTACACTGATTTCTGATGTAGGACATCCTGTGTCTTATAAAGTACTGCCATGGTTTTTAGTTCTAACATTATTTTTATGAGGCTTCCAACGTTTGTTGTCAACGATCACCCAGAAATCTGTTTTCATGGACTCTTTCTAGTTCAACACCTCCGATCCTGATTATAGCGGGGTTTTTAATGTGCCGGTAGCCAAAAATAAGAAACTTTGTTTTATTTAAATTCAGCGATAGCTTTTCGATGTCAAAGCAGTTTTTCAGAACAATCAGTTCATTCTCTGCTGTTTGAGGTCTCTACCAGAGCAGTGTAGGGCGGGTCATCCACAAATACAACACATTTAAACAGATTAAAACATTACAGCTATCATTAACACAGTATGAATAATTTAGGGCCTCACACAGACCCCTGAGGAACCCCACAGTATGAATAATTAAGGGCCTCACACAGACCCCTGAGGAACCCCACAGTATGAATAATTAAGGGCCTCACACAGACCCCTGAGGAACCCCACAGTATGAATAATTAAGGGCCTCACACAGACCCCTGAGGAACCCCACAGTATGAATAATTAAGGGCCTCACACAGACCCCTGAGGAACCCCACAGTATGAATAATTAAGGGCCTCACACAGACCCCTGAGGAACCCCACACATGACCTTCAATCATTTAGATATCTTTGTTCAAGAGAAGTCTTCATCCAGCAGCATGCTGTTCCTCTTACACCATATTTCTCAAGTTTATTAATAATCTATGATCAATAGTATCAAATGCCTTTTTCAGATCTATAAAACTCCAACAGGAAGTTCTTCATCATCTACAGCAGTAGATATCTTCTCAGGTGGACCTATTCTCTCTAAGCCATCCTGGCAATCATTTAATTCTTTAGATTTATCAATAAATCTTTCAAGTCGATGCACAAATAATTTTTCTGAGACGTTTGAGATGTGAGGGAGCAGAGATCCTGGTCTGTGGGCAGTGAACTGATGTCTGTCTCCACTTTGACAGATGGAATAACTTCTGCTGTTTTCATGGTTGAGGGTTTAACAGGAGAGGCTGCAGATGTGAGCGAATGAACAATAATACGTTTGACTAAAAGCACGTCTAGAACAATCAGTGGGCTTCTTACTCTTAAATGTTTGAACAGCATCTATATTTGTGTGTCATTTACAGCACTAACACAGAGGCAGAGTGTTTAATAACGTGTCTGTATCATTGTTGGCTCTTTGCTCAGGACTTTTCTTTACTTGTACAAAATAATCATTAAACTCACTGATTAGATCTTTGATTCTATCAATAATAACGTCTTTGTTCTTTATAAGGTGATCTGGATGATCAATACTTTCAGAACCAGTTTTAATTTTGCTGTTTTATACCCTCCATGTTTCTTGTGTATCGCTCCTTTCTGCTCCAATAATTCATGATAATATTCTTATTTGTTCTAATAATATTTACTGACAGAGATCATGAACAGTAAACTCTGGAGGATTTATTTCACTTTAAAATCATCTGACTGCTGTTTTCCTCTAAACTCTGAATTCATCTGGGATTATTTTAAGTATTTCTCCTCTAATAAACCAGAATCTGTGGACCTGATCCCAGACTCTGGAGGATTAAATAATCAGCTTTATTTCAGCCATGATTTAACGGCTCACTTTTAAATCAAGCTGATTTATCCTGATGGTTCTAGAAACATCCATCAGACTGTTTACAGGAGGAGGAAGTCTCTGCTGGTCTTTAATCCGCTCACAGACCAGACCTCCTGGACCAGGTCAGACCGCGATTAATCTTAATCTGAGATTAATCGAGCAGCTTTAATCAGGATGTGGTTTTAAAGCAGCTGCATGTTCACTCAGGAGGATCAGAGTCTAGACCACAGGTGTCAAACTCAAGGCCCGGGGGCCAAATCCGGCCCGTGGAACGATTATATCCGGCCCACCAGATCATATTAGTATTCTAACTGTCCCACCAGCCTGAGGTCTGCAGATTTACTCCAGTATAAAAATGGAAACTTCAGCTTGATTATTTAAAATATCCTTGTTAAGACATAAAAATCTGAAACAGTAAAGAGTAAGAAAGATTTCAGAAAAGTCCAGAATGTGGGGAAAGAAATTAACGTGTTTTATTTTATATTTTTCGTTTTGCATCTCAAGATTACGACTCAAACTTATGATTTAACTTTCTCCTCATACATTTGCTTTTCAAACATTATTTTTCTAGTTTTAATATTCTGTTCGGATTTTTTGAACTAATAAATTTGAATTGTTATCTCAGGTTTGAGCCTTTAACCTGATCAGTTTGATGATGATTTATCATCAGTGCTGTTTTTATATTTTATTCCTGGTGAAATGAGGCTGACAGTTCTGGTTCAGTGTTGACCCTGTTAGACCCTCAGGTTAGACCTGAATCCAGAATCCGGCCCCTGCTGTGACTGAGTCTGACACCCCTGGTCTAGACCATCAGACTCAAACTAGACCGGATTACATCTGCAGTTCTCCTGCTGACAGGGACCTGAAGAACCAGACCAGGACTTTAACTCTGACATGAGTCCGGATCCGTCCTTACCTTCTACAAAGTTCCACCGGGGCACCCTGAAGAAGCTGGTCCGGCTCCGGGGCTCCTCCTGCGGGTCTGGGACCGGGCGGAGGGCCTCCAGCCCGGCCGGGTCTCCCTGTCTGTCCCTGGTGGGCTCCTGTTCCGTGCTGAGCCGGGCTAGAGTCAGCAGAGTGACCCAAACCCAGGCCGACCCAGACCACATCCTGAACCAGAACAACGCCACGCACCTGCGCACTAATGAGAGCGCGCACCTGGACACCGGATATTTAGACGCTGATGACCGGAAACTGAGCCGCTGCGTGCGCGTGCGCGGCTGTGACACCGTTACATTTCCAAACAAACTTTAATTTTATCTTAAATGTTCTTCAGCCTTCAGACTAAAGCTGACCAGAGTTAGTTTAGATAAAACATTAAGATCTTTTATTTATTTTTTATTTATCAGGGTTTTTATTCTTTATTTCTGTATTTATTGATAAAACCATTCTCTGATTATTAACCCAGACATGTCAGTATCAGGTTTTATTGATCAAACATTCAGATCATTATTTACAGTCTTGGATTAAAGTTTTAGGCTCCACTTGAATTTATGGAGAAAATTCACCATTTCTCCCAGAAACTGTTACAATCACAAATGTTTTTGGTATTCACATGTTTATTTCATTTATGTTCATTGGAGAAAAAAACAGAAGAAAAAAGACAAAATTGACATAATTTAACACAAAACTCAGAAAATGGTCCAGACAAAACTATCGGCACCCTCAGCTTAATATTTGTTTCACATCCTTGGAAAAAAAATAACTGAAACTTTTTCTCTTCAGTCTGTCTGAACTGATTTATCACTTTTATTTCTTTGAAGAGCTGCAGACACTCTGATAAAAACTGATAAATCTGTTTATTTATCATAAAGTTAAAAACTAAAGCTGGGCTAAAAGGTTTCTGAGTTTTCATAGACTTAAACTAGACTGATATGTTTACAGTGAAAATGAATAAATGGACAAAAACTGAAAAACATTTTAATCTAAAGATAAAATAATCATAAATATCTGCTAAAAAGAACACTACCTCTCAGCTCCTCCTCCTATACCTGACAGAAAGCTGCTAATTATAAGTGGTGATACAAAAACATTACTTCATCCTGCCGTAGGGGGCGCTATGGGTTAAAGAAAAGTTCCAAGAGAATCTGTCCAGGCTCACAGTGTTAAACCCAACATCTAGACCAGACATGATGATCAGCAGAGTTTAAGAGTCTAAGATGAAGGAAGAGTTCAGTAGAAATCAGGGAGAGTTCAGTAGAGATCAGGAAGAGTTCAGTAGAAATCAGGGAGAGTTCAGTAGAAATCAGGGAGAGTTCAGTAGAGATCAGGAAGAGTTCAGTACAAATCAGGGAGAGTTCAGTAGAGATCAGGAAGAGTTCAGTAGAAATCAGGGAGAGTTCAGTAGAAATCAGGGAGAGTTCAGTAGAAATCAGGGAGAGTTCAGTAGAGATCAGGAAGAGTTCAGTAGAAATCAGGGAGAGTTCAGGAAGAGTTCAGTAGAAATCAGGGAGAGTTCAGTAGAAATCAGGGAGAGTTCAGTAGAAATCAGGAAGAGTTCAGGAAGAGTTCAGTAGAAATCAGGAGGAGTTCAGTAGAAATCAGGAAGAGTTCAGTAGAAATCAGGAAGAGTTCAGTAGAAATCAGGAAGAGTTCAGTAGAAATCAGGAAGAGTTCAGTACAAATCAGGGAGAGTTCAGTAGAAATCAGGGAGAGTTCAGTAGAGATCAGGAAGAGTTCAGTACAAATCAGGGAGAGTTCAGTAGAAATCAGGGAGAGTTCAGTAGAGATCAGGAAGAGTTCAGTAGAAATCAGGGAGAGTTCAGTAGAGATCAGGGAGAGTTCAGTAGAAATCAGGAAGAGTTCAGTAGAAATCAGGGAGAGTTCAGTGGGGATCAGGAAGAGTTCAGTAGAGATCAGGAAGAGTTCAGTAGAAATCAGGAAGAGTTCAGTAGAATTCAGGAAGAGTTCAGGAAGAGTTCAGTAGAAATCAGGAGGAGTTCAGTAGAAATCAGGAAGAGTTCAGTAGAAATCAGGAAGAGTTCAGTAGAGATCAGGAGGAGTTCAGTAGAGATCAGGAAGAGTTCAGTACAAATCAGGAAGAGTTCAGCAGAAATCAGGAAGAGTTCAGTAGAAATCAGGAGGAGTTCAGTAGAGATCAGGAAGAGTTCAGTACAAATCAGGAAGAGTTCAGCAGAAATCAGGAAGAGTTCAGTAGAAATCAGGAGGAGTTCAGGAAGAGTTCAGTAGAAATCAGGAGGAGTTCAGTAGAAATCAGGAAGAGTTCAGGAAGAGTTCAGTAGAAATCAGGAGGAGTTCAGTAGAAATCAGGAAGAGTTCAGTAGAAATCAGGGAGAGTTCAGTAGCGATCAGGAAGAGTTCAGTACAAATCAGGGAGAGTTCAGTAGAAATCAGGAAGAGTTCAGTAGAAATCAGGGAGAGTTCAGTAGAAATCAGGAGGAGTTCAGTAGAGATCAGGGAGAGTTCAGTACAAATCAGGGAGAGTTCAGTAGAAATCAGGAAGAGTTCAGTAGAAATCAGGGAGAGTTCAGTAGAAATCAGGAGGAGTTCAGTAGAGATCAGGGAGAGTTCAGTACAAATCAGGGAGAGTTCAGTAGAAATCAGGAAGAGTTCAGTAGAAATCAGGGAGAGTTCAGTAGAAATCAGGGAGAGTTCAGTAGAAATCAGGAGGAGTTCAGTAGAGATCAGGGAGAGTTCAGTAGAAATCAGGAGGAGTTCAGTAGAGATCAGGGAGAGTTCAGTACAAATCAGGGAGAGTTCAGTAGAAATCAGGAAGAGTTCAGTAGAAATCAGGGAGAGTTCAGTAGAAATCAGGGAGAGTTCAGTAGAGATCAGGAAGAGTTCAGTACAAATCAGGGAGAGTTCAGTAGAAATCAGGAAGAGTTCAGTAGAAATCAGGGAGAGTTCAGTAGAAATCAGGAGGAGTTCAGTAGAGATCAGGGAGAGTTCAGTAGAAATCAGGGAGAGTTCAGTAGAAATCAGGAAGAGTTCAGTAGAAATCAGGGAGAGTTCAGTAGAAATCAGGGAGAGTTCAGTAGAAATCAGGGAGAGTTCAGTAGAAATCAGGGAGAGTTCAGTAGAGATCAGGAAGAGTTCAGTACAAATCAGGGAGAGTTCAGTAGAAATCAGGGAGAGTTCAGTAGAAATCAGGGAGAGTTCAGTAGAGATCAGGAAGAGTTCAGTACAAATCAGGGAGAGTTCAGTAGAAATCAGGGAGAGTTCAGTAGAAATCAGGGAGAGTTCAGTAGAAATCAGGAGGAGTTCAGTAGAGATCAGGGAGAGTTCAGTAGAAATCAGGAGGAGTTCAGTAGAGATCAGGGAGAGTTCAGTACAAATCAGGGAGAGTTCAGTAGAAATCAGGAAGAGTTCAGTAGAAATCAGGGAGAGTTCAGTAGAAATCAGGGAGAGTTCAGTAGAGATCAGGAAGAGTTCAGTACAAATCAGGGAGAGTTCAGTAGAAATCAGGAAGAGTTCAGTAGAAATCAGGGAGAGTTCAGTAGAAATCAGGAGGAGTTCAGTAGAGATCAGGGAGAGTTCAGTAGAAATCAGGGAGAGTTCAGTAGAGATCAGGAAGAGTTCAGTACAAATCAGGGAGAGTTCAGTAGAAATCAGGGAGAGTTCAGTAGAAATCAGGGAGAGTTCAGTAGAGATCAGGAAGAGTTCAGTACAAATCAGGGAGAGTTCAGTAGAAATCAGGGAGAGTTCAGTAGAAATCAGGGAGAGTTCAGTAGAGATCAGGAAGAGTTCAGTACAAATCAGGGAGAGTTCAGTAGAAATCAGGAAGAGTTCAGTAGAAATCAGGAGGAGTTCAGTAGAGATCAGGAAGAGTTCAGTAGACATCAGGATTCATCGCCACAGAAACAGAGAACTAGCATGTTAATAATTCACACGTGGACTCTGGAGAACTCAAAACAGTTTTATGGGTGGGGGGGCAAGATAGGACAGAGAACTGTTTTCAACTTTATAACAGTTTTTCACCATTTTTTTTAAATTCTGCAACTGTATTTTGCTTTTAGACATTTTTTCCTACTTTGAACTCATTTTTGTTCGTTTTTTAACTGTTTTCACAGGTTTATCTGGTTTAGTTTATTTAGTTTATTTGTGTCAGGGACAATGTACAAAATGACGTCAGTCCGAAAAGAGTAAAGATGCTTCGTACCAGATTTAGCCTGCTAGCTAATTTCCATCTGTAGTCCCTACAGTGACAATGAAATACAGAATCAATCATAATCACACGAGCATGCACACACACATCTGCATTCATTCAGCCACAACACATTTCAAGGTAAAAAAAAGATCAAATTACATCAATTAAAATCTGAATATGATATTCTTCATAGTCATAAAACACTGATTTAGAAGATTAATGCTGAAAATCCACCTTTTCACCTCTGGAGAGAAAATGTGAAATTCTGCAGAGTTTGAGATTGGTGGGAAGATTCCTCCATGCTCTGGTAGTTTTAAAGGAAGAGTCCGACTGTGCCACGCTCAGAGAGACTGCAGTCTCCACTGGAGGCAGACCTTGAAGATCTGCTTTTATGCTCAGAGCGAAGTTTAACGAAGCTCTTCAGTGGTGGAGGAGACACATTATTGGTTATTTTGTACACTAATCTAACATCTGAATAGAGGATTAGATTATCAAAGCTGAGCATCTGATATTAATCCAGTATATCACAGAGGTGATACTGCTGTGATTTTCTGTCTAGGATTTTCAGGGCTTGTTTGTGGAGTGATCTGACGGGTTTGAGACTGTCCTGTTTGCCTGAGACCAGCGTGACATAGAACAATGACATTAAGATAAAATCACAGCATTTAGATGTTTCAGAGGCTTCCACTGTCAGAGAGTGTCTAAAGACTGCTATGTTACACTTTAATGTTTGACACATCTTTTTAAAGTGACTGTTGAAAGTGAGTGGTTTCCAGAGTCACACCCTGATATTTGAGCTCATTAACATTTTTTATCTTTTGTCCATTCACACAAATACTCGGCAAAACCTTATTTCTGTTTAAAAAATACATGGCGACAGTTTTGTCAGTGTTGAGAGTGAGATGAGAGTCTTTGAGCCAAATAATAACTTTTTCCATTGCCAGTCACAACTTTTTTTTTACCTGTTTTTGCCTCTTCAACCCTTTTTTGTCACTTTTAACCACTTTTCACTATTTTCTTCACATTTTTTCTCTTGTTGCCTTTCTAGAAACATTTTGATTTCCATTTTAATCCCATTTTTGCCTCTTTTGAACCCTTTTCACTGTCGCTTTCACAAGTTATGCCACTTTTTTCTACATTTATTATATTTTTTCCACCTTTAAACTATTCCACCAATCACATGACCCCATTAGAGAGTTCAGTGTGTTTCAGTTTTTATCAGGTCAAGTCAAGAAAAAAGCTCTGCCAGGTCTCTCAGAGGTCACGTGACACCTGTGATACAGCGGCTCCTTAAGGGTTAAAACTGTAGGAGTTCAGGCTAAGACTTTAACGTCTGCCTCAGCAGAGGACAAAAGGAACACGGGGTCAAAGTTCACCTTTAAACATTTTAAACATTAGTCATCCAACAGAAGAACACCCTTTAGTTCAAAGGTCATCTACATCACCTGTACTGGTCCAAAGGTCGTCATCTACATCACCTGTACTGGTCCAAAGGTCGTCATCTACATCACCTGTACTGGTCCAAAGGTGGTCATCTACATCACCTGTACTGGTCCAAAGGTGGTCATCTACATCACCTGTACTGGTCCAAAGGTCGTAATCTACATCACCTGTACTGGTCCAAAGGTCGTCATCTACATCACCTGTACTGGTCCAAAGGTCGTCATCTACATCACCTGTACTGGTCCAAAGGTGGTCATCTACATCACCTGTACTGGTCCAAAGGTGGTCATCTACATCACCTGTACTGGTCCAAAGGTGGTCATCTACATCACCTGTACTGGTCCAAAGGTGGTCATCTACATCACCTGTACTGGTCCAAAGGTGGTCATCTACATCACCTGTACTGGTCCAAAGGTCGTCATCTACATCACCTGTACTGGTCCAAAGGTGGTCATCTACATCACCTGTACTGGTCCAAAGGTCGTCATCTACATCACCTGTACTGGTCCAAAGGTCGTCATCTACATCACCTGTACTGGTCCAAAGGTCGTCATCTACATCACCTGTACTGGTCCAAAGGTCGTCATCTACATCACCTGTACTGGTCCAAAGGTCGTCATCTACATCACCTGTACTGGTCCAAAGGTGGTCATCTACATCACCTGTACTGGTCCAAAGGTGGTCATCTACATTACCTGTACTGGTCCAAAGGTCATCATCTACATTACCTGTTGGTGAATCAGAGCATTGGTGTAGTATGTTAGAAGCATGTCAGAGGAGTGAGAATGGAACATGTAGTCATTATGTGTTGATGATGTCCATCGCAGGCCATATAGAGCTGGTCAGATATATTCATAGAAATGTTTGGATCCATGTTTTTACATTAACCCTTGCTCCCTTGTCATTTTTAGCTCATCTGTCCTTGTTTGTCCAGAAAATGGACATGCAGAAAGGTAATAATAAAATAATCTGGTTTTTTAACTTTCACTGCTTCAAATCTCTTCAACAACTTCAACCCTGACCACAAAAAAAAATATATATTTTTTTTTTAATTCAAAGTTACACCCTTTTTATGCCAGTTATTGTCCACTATACCTATGACTTGGATTCAGTGAGATAGCGTCCATGCTAAACAGATGAGTCTACTGGAGCTAAAAACACGCCAGTGTTACTCTCCTT
Organism: Cheilinus undulatus; assembly: GCF_018320785.1. Classification (NCBI taxonomy): domain Eukaryota; kingdom Metazoa; phylum Chordata; class Actinopteri; order Labriformes; family Labridae; genus Cheilinus; species Cheilinus undulatus. Next base: position 686,260 of record NC_054881.1, read on the forward strand.
TTCTCCAGCCTCCTCCTCTACCAAATCATATGCGAGTGAATGCATTTGTTCATGTTAGGTTTATTTTATGTACAGGCATAAAGAATCAGAGGAAATATGTAGGATATGAATCACCAACACGTGCATTTCCACCTCTAACCAAAATGTGACCACAAATATGCCAATTATGCACAGATATAAATTTACTGCATACTTGAGATATGATATATTCTCTCCTATTGATGGAACGGACCCGTGCATCCTCATGCATGTCCAACCACTTGCTATGAAGTGAGGGCAAAGTTGAAATTGTCCAAATGTCCCCCTTTCTTAGTCCCAGTCTGCAGAATTCAGAAGTAGCATTTTCGACTGTAAACACTCCACTTACGGCATGTCTGGCTGTAAACATAGACGCAGATTCACACCCGAGCACACACGTAGGAGCACACACACTTTCCTTACACATGTAGCCCACTCTCAGACATCCATATCTAGTGGCATCAATCGTTTCATTTAATTATGATGATGTTTAGTGGGTGAAATAGCGCTTCAAACACTCTGAGTCCATGGAATGAAAACCGTGTGTGTGTTGCTGTATCTGCTGGATCACTGTGGAACGGTGAAATTTAGAGCCCTGGTGGTCGACTGACTGCATAGAAAAGGTTGCTTTAAGTTGTTTTTGTGCCATAGCCACACAGTCAAAAAACCTGTTTTTAATGGAAGTCTGTTATCCAGATATTGGACAAACAAGGATGGATGAAGCTATTTCGCATCAGTGGTCTATGGGCAAAACTTTTATTTATTTATTTGTAAAGAAAAATTACTTCAGTGAAAATCAGCACACTGAATGTTAAACCCAACAGCGGAAATTGTTGAATGATTCTAAATCAAAGAAAACAGCAGGATTGGAAAGTTTGTGGAAGACAAGAATGCTGAAGAGAAGATAAAATAAAAACCAATACTCCAGACCAATGTTGAAAAGACTTAACAAAAACAAATGACACTTCTGAACTCAACATTGCAAAAAAGTACTGGTTTAATGAACAGTAAGGACATACAGAGAAAACAACTGTTCTAAAAATTGTCAACAAAGGAGACAGTTTAGGTAGTTGTGGCCATTGTTGATGTTCCTGTTGTTTCAGTGTTGGCCGTTGTTGATGTTCCTGTGGTGGCCGTTGTTGATGTTCCTGTTGTTGCCGTTGTTGATGTTCCTGTTGTTTCAGTGGTGGCCGTTGTTGATGTATCTGTTGTTTCAGTGGTGGCCGTTGTTGATGTTCCTGTTGTTGCCGTTGTTGATATTCCTGTTGTTTCAGTGGTGGCCGTTGTTGATGTATCTGTTGTTTCAGTGGTGGCCGTTGTTGATGTTCCTGTTGTTGCCGTTGTTGATGTTCCTGTTATTTCAGTGGTGGCCGTTGTTGATGTTCCTGTTGTTGCCGTTGTTGATGTTCCTGTTGTTTCAGTGGTGGCCGTAGTTGATGTATCTGTTGTTTCAGTGGTGGCCGTTGTTGATGTTCCTGTGGTGGCCGTTGTTGATGTTCCTGTCGTTCCTGTGGTGGCCGTTGTTGATGTATCTGTCATTTCAGTGGTGGCCGTTGCTGATGTATCTGTTGTTTCAGTGTTAGCCGTTGTTGATGTTCCTGTCATTTCAGTGGTGGCCGTTGTTGATGTATCTGTTGTTTCAGTGTTGGCCATTGCTGATGTTCCTGTTATTTCAGTGGTGGCCGTTGTTGATGTTCCTGTTGTTTCAGTGGTGGCCGTTGTTGATGTATCTGTTGTTTCAGTGGTGGCCATTGTTGATGTTCCTGTTATTTCAGTGGTGGCCGTTGTTGATGTTCCTGTTGTTTCAGTGTTGGCCATTGTTGATGTTCCTGTTATTTCAGTGGTGGCCGTTGTTGATGTTCCTGTTGTTGCCGTTGTTGATGTTCCTGTTATTTCAGTGGTGGCCGTTGTTGATGTTCCTGTTGTTGCCGTTGTTGATGTTCCTGTTGTTTCAGTGGTGGCCGTTGTTGATGTTTCTGTTATTTCAGTGGTGGCCGTTGTTGATGTTCCTGTTGTTGCCGTTGTTGATGTATCTGTTGTTTCAGTGGTGGCCGTTGTTGATGTATGTGTTGTTTCAGTGGTGGCCATTGTTGATGTTCCTGTTGTTTCAGTGGTGGCCGTTGTTGATGTTCCTGTTGTTTCAGTGGTGGCCATTGTTGATGTTCCTGTTATTTCAGTGGTGGCCGTTGTTGATGTTCCTGTCATTTCAGTGGTGGCCGTTGTTGATGTTCCTGTTATTTCAGTGGTGGCCGTTGTTGATGTTCCTGTTGTTTCAGTGGTGGCCGTTGTTGATGTTCCTGTGGTTTCAGTGGTGGCCGTTGTTGATGTTTCTGTTGTTTCAGTGGTGGCCGTTGTTGATGTTCCTGTGGTTTCAGTGGTGGCCGTTGTTGATGTTTCTGTTGTTTCAGTGGTGGCCGTTGTTGATGTTCCTGTTGTTGCCGTTGTTGATGTTCCTGTTATTTCAGTGGTGGCCATTGTTGATGTTCCTGTTGTTGCCGTTGTTGATGTTCCTGTTGTTTCAGTGGTGGCCGTTGTTGATGTTTCTGTTGTTTCAGTGGTGGCCGTTGTTGATGTTCCTGTTGTTGCCGTTGTTGATGTTCCTGTTATTTCAGTGGTGGCCATTGTTGATGTTCCTGTTGTTGCCGTTGTTGATGTTCCTGTGGTTTCAGTGGTGGCCGTTGTTGATGTTTCTGTTATTTCAGTGGTGGCTGTTGTTGATGTTCCTGTTGTTGCCGTTGTAGATGTTCCTGTTGTTTCAGTGGTGGCCGTTGTTGATGTATGTGTTGTTTCAGTGGTGGCCATTGTTGATGTTCCTGTTGTTTCAGTGTTGGCCGTTGTTGATGTTTCAGTTGTTTCAGTGGTGGCCGTTGTTAATGTTTCAGTTGTTTCAGTGGTGGCCGTTGTTGATGTTCCTGTTATTTCAGTGGTGGCCGTTGTTGATGTTTCTGTTATTTCAGTGGTGGCCGTTGTTGATGTTTCTGTTATTTCAGTGGTGGCCGTTGTTGATGTATGTGTTGTTTCAGTGGTGGCCATTGTTGATGTTCCTGTTGTTTCAGTGTTGGCCGTTGTTGATGTTTCAGTTGTTTCAGTGGTGGCCGTTGTTAATGTTTCAGTTGTTTCAGTGGTGGCTGTTGTTGATGTTCCTGTTATTTCAGTGGTGGCCGTTGTTGATGTTTCTGTTATTTCAGTGGTGGCCGTTGTTGATGTTTCTGTTATTTCAGTGGTGGCCGTTGCTGATGTTCCTGTTATTTCAGTGGTGGCCGTTGTTGATGTTCCTGTGGTGGCCGTTGTTGATGTTTCTGTCATTTCAGTGGTGGCTGTTGTTGATGTTCCTGTTATTTCAGTGGTGGCCGTTGTTGATGTATCTGTTATTTCAGTGGTGGCCGTTGCTGATGTATCTGTTGTTTCAGTGTTAGCCGTTGTTGATGTTCCTGTTATTTCAGTGGTGGCCATTGTTGATGTTCCTGTCATTTCAGTGGTTGCCGTTGTTGATGTTCCTGTTATTTCAGTGGTGGCCATTGTTGATGTTCCTGTTGTTGCCGTTGTTGATGTTCCTGTTGTTTCAGTGGTGGCCGTTGTTGATGTATGTGTTGTTTCAGTGGTGGCCATTGTTGATGTTCCTGTTGTTTCAGTGTTGGCCGTTGTTGATGTTTCAGTTGTTTCAGTGGTGGCCGTTGTTGATGTTTCTGTTATTTCAGTGGTGGCCGTTGTTGATGTTTCTGTTATTTCAGTGGTGGCCGTTGCTGATGTTCCTGTTATTTCAGTGGTGGCCGTTGCTGATGTTCCTGTTATTTCAGTGGTGGCCGTTGTTGATGTTCCTGTGGTGGCCGTTGTTGATGTTTCTGTCATTTCAGTGGTGGCTGTTGTTGATGTTCCTGTTATTTCAGTGGTGGCCGTTGTTGATGTTCCTGTGGTGGCCGTTGTTGATGTATCTGTTATTTCAGTGGTGGCCGTTGCTGATGTATCTGTTGTTTCAGTGTTAGCCGTTGTTGATGTTCCTGTTATTTCAGTGGTGGCCGTTGTTGATGTTCCTGTCATTTCAGTGGTGGCCGTTGTTGATGTTCCTGTCATTTCAGTGGTTGCCGTTGTTGATGTATCTGTTGTTTCAGTGTTGGCCGTTGTTGATGTTCCTGTTATTTCAGTGTTGGCCGTTGTTGATGTTCCTGTCATTTCAGTGGTGGCCGTTGTTGATGTTCCTGTCATTTCAGTGGTGGCCGTTGTTGATGTATCTGTTGTTTCAGTGTTGGCCGTTGTTGATGTTCCTGTTGTTGCCGTTGTTGATGTTCCTGTTATTTCAGTGGTGGCCGTTGTTGATGTTCCTGTTGTTGCCGTTGTTGATGTTCCTGTTGTTTCAGTGGTGGCCGTTGTTGATGTTTCTGTTCTTTCAGTGGTGGCCGTTGTTGATGTTCCTGTTGTTGCCGTTGTTGATGTTCCTGTTATTTCAGTGGTGGCCGTTGTTGATGTATGTGTTGTTTCAGTGGTGGCCATTGTTGATGTTCCTGTTGTTTCAGTGTTGGCCGTTGTTGATGTTCCTGTTGTTTCAGTGGTGGCCATTGTTGATGTTCCTGTCATTTCAGTGGTGGCCGTTGTTGATGTTCCTGTCATTTCAGTGGTGGCCGTTGTTGATGTATCTGTTGTTTCAGTGTTGGCCATTGTTGATGTTCCTGTTATTTCAGTGGTGGCCGTTGTTGATGTTCCTGTTGTTTCAGTGGTGGCCATTGTTGATGTATCTGTTGTTTCAGTGGTGGCCGTTGTTGATGTTCCTGTGGTTTCAGTGGTGGCCGTTGTTGATGTTTCTGTTGTTTCAGTGGTGGCCGTTGTTGATGTTCCTGTTGTTGCCGTTGTTGATGTTCCTGTTATTTCAGTGGTGGCCATTGTTGATGTTCCTGTTGTTTCAGTGGTGGCCGTTGTTGATGTTTCTGTTATTTCAGTGGTGGCCGTTGTTGATGTTCCTGTTGTTGCCGTTGTTGATGTTCCTGTTGTTTCAGTGGTGGCCGTTGTTGATGTATGTGTTGTTTCAGTGGTGGCCATTGTTGATGTTCCTGTTGTTTCAGTGTTGGCCGTTGTTGATGTTTCAGTTGTTTCAGTGGTGGCTGTTGTTGATGTTCCTGTTGTTTCAGTGTTGGCCGTTGTTAATGTTTCAGTTGTTTCAGTGGTGGCTGTTGTTGATGTTCCTGTTATTTCAGTGGTGGCCGTTGTTGATGTTTCTGTTATTTCAGTGGTGGCCGTTGTTGATGTTTCTGTTATTTCAGTGGTTGCCGTTGCTGATGTTCCTGTTATTTCAGTGGTGGCCGTTGTTGATGTTCCTGTGGTGGCCGTTGTTGATGTTTCTGTCATTTCAGTGGTGGCTGTTGTTGATGTTCCTGTTATTTCAGTGGTGGCCGTTGTTGATGTATCTGTTGTTTCAGTGTTGGCCATTGTTGATGTTCCTGTTATTTCAGTGGTGGCCGTTGTTGATGTTCCTGTCATTTCAGTGGTGGCCGTTGTTGATGTATCTGTTGTTTCAGTGTTGGCCGTTGTTGATGTTCCTGTTATTTCAGTGTTGGCCGTTGTTGATGTTCCTGTCATTTCAGTGGTGGCCGTTGTTGATGTTCCTGTCATTTCAGTGGTGGCCGTTGTTGATGTATCTGTCGTTCCTGTGGTGGCCGTTGTTGATGTATCTGTTATTTCACTGGTGGCTGTTGTTGATGTTCCTGTTGTTTCAGTGGTGGCCGTTGTTGATGTTCCTGTTGTTTCAGTGGTGGCCGTTGTTGATGTTCCTGTTGTTTCAGTGGTGGCCGTTGTTGATGTTCCTGTTATTTCAGTGGTGGCCGTTGTTGATGTTCCTGTCATTTCAGTGGTGGCCGTTGTTGATGTATCTGTTGTTTCAGTGTTGGCCGTTGTTGATGTTCCTGTTATTTCACTGGTGGCTGTTGTTGATGTTCCTGTTGTTTCAGTGGTGGCCGTTGTTGATGTTCCTGTTGTTTCAGTGGTGGCCGTTGTTGATGTTCCTGTTGTTCCTGTGGTGGCCGTTGTTGATGTTTCTGTCATTTCAGTGGTGGCCGTTGTTGATGTTCCTGTTGTTGCCATTGTTGATGTTCCTGTTGTTTCAGTGGTGGCCGTTGTTGAGGATCTAGGAGCTGCCGTTGTTGTGGTCGTTGTTGTAGGAGCTGCCGTTGTTGTGGTCGTTGTTGTAGGAGCTGCCGTTGTTGTAGTCGTTGTTGTAGGAGCTGCCGTTGTTGTGGTCGTTGTTTTAGGAGCTGCCGTTGTTGTGGTCGTTGTTGTAGGAGCTGCCGTTGTTGTGGTCGTTGTTGTAGGAGCTGCCGTTGTTGTGGTCGTTGTTTTAGGAGCTGCCGTTGTTGTGGTCGTTGTTGTAGGAGCTGCCGTTGTTGTGGTCGTTGTTGTAGGAGCTGCCGTTGTTGTGGTCGTTGTTGTAGGAGCTGCCGTTGTTGTGGTCGTTGTTGTAGGAGCTGCCGTTGTTGTGGTCGTTGTTGTAGGAGCTGCCGTTGTTGTGGTCGTTGTTGTGGGAGCTGCCGTTGTTGTGGTCGTTGTTGTAGGAGCTGCCGTTGTTGTGGTCGTTGTTGTGGGAGCTGCCGTTGTTGTGGTCGTTGTTGTAGGAGCTGCCGTTGTTGTGGTCGTTGTTGTGGGAGCTGCCGTTGTTGTGGTCGTTGTTGTAGGAGCTGCCGTTGTTGTGGTCGTTGTTTTGGGAGCTGCCGTTGTTGTGGTCGTTGTTGTAGGAGCTGCCGTTGTTGTGGTCGTTGTTGTAGGAGCTGCCGTTGTTGTGGTCGTTGTTGTAGGAGCTGCCGTTGTTGTGGTGGTTGTTGTAGGAGCTGCCGTTGTTGTGGTCGTTGTTGTGGGAGCTGCCGTTGTTGTGGTCGTTGTTGTAGGAGCTGCCGTTGTTGTGGTCGTTGTTGTGGGAGCTGCCGTTGTTGTGGTCGTTGTTTTAGGAGCTGCCGTTGTTGTGGTCGTTGTTGTAGGAGCTGCCGTTGTTGTGGTCGTTGTTGTAGGAGCTGCCGTTGTTGTGGTCGTTGTTTTAGGAGCTGCCGTTGTTGTGGTCGTTGTTGTAGGAGCTGCCGTTGTTGTGGTCGTTGTTTTAGGAGCTGCCGTTGTTGTGGTCGTTGTTGTAGGAGCTGCCGTTGTTGTGGTCGTTGTAGGAGCTGCCGTTGTTGTGGTTGTTGTTGTAGGAGCTGCCGTTGTTGTGGTTGTCGTAGGAGCTGCCGTTGTTGTGGTTGTTGTTGTAGGAGCTGCTGTTGTTGTGGTCGTTGTAGGAGCTGCCGTTGTTGTGGTTGTTGTTGTAGGAGCTATCGTTGTTGTGGTTGTCGTAGGAGCTGCCGTTGTTGTGGTTGTCGTAGGAGCTGCCGTTGTTGTGGTTGTCGTAGGAGCTGCCGTTGTTGTGGTCATTGTCGTAGAAGCTGCTGTTGTTGTAGTTGTCGAAGTTGCAGCAGCAGCTGTTGTTGCTGTACTTGTTGTAGTTCCCATGGTTGTAGACTGTGTCGTTGTGGACTGTGTGGTTGTAGCAGTGGTGACCGTCCTTGTCGTTGTTGGGGCTGCCGTGGTTGTGGGCAGGTCACCAGTAAAGGCCCCAGTAGGAATTTCACTAAAGCCCCACAGATCAAATGCGATGTCTTGAAAAGATGTCACCTGGTTTGTGACTATTGGAGGAAGACTTTGTTGACTTCCCGTCGTCACTCCAGGGGACGGTTGTGTCGTCTCTGGGGTTGCCTCTGGATCAAATGGCTCTTCGGGAATCTCCTCAAAGTCCCAAAGCTCAAAGAGATCAAAGTCCTGTAGAGCTCTTGGATGACGAACCTGAAGACTTGGTGGCTCTGCATTCCCACAAGTCACCAGCAAGGTGAACATTTCACCGGACAGGTCAGTGAAGATCATTTCAAAGATGGCATCCTGGAAAACATTCAGTATTGAGTTCTCATTCTCATCATTCATTATTGTGACCATGGTGTAGGCCGTCCTTACCGTGTCTGCTGGGGTTGCCATCTGCACAAATGCTGAACCAGGTTTCATTGAGGTGACCTCCCTCTCCACTGTGCCATCTCTACCCAGAGCTTTAACCTTTATCAGGCTTGTTCCATGAGGCAGTTTCACAGTAATATTCATTTTTCTGCAACTCACCATGGGTAGAAGTTGCTGTGACGCTGACGGATTCTTACAGGAAACCACAGCGGTCACGTGTTTCTGCAGCAGGTGGTCGAAGTATCGCAGTTTCATCCATGGAAGCGCTGTTCTGTTTGAAATCTGGGGAGAAAACCAAATAAATTCATATGCAACAGGAAACACCACAAAGCTAATCAAACGGATTATTTTCCATGATGTCCAAATCCCAGTCAAGGGAGCGACTGGACTTGATCCAGGCTCTTGAAGACGTTTTTGTTTTAAAGTGACTGGGGCAGAGCTACAGCTGTTTAACTCTGGCCCCAGTCACTTTAATACTGAAAAACACTTTTGGAGGAAAGGTGAAAACCTCTTCAAGAACCTCGATCCAGTCCAGTTGCCCCTTTGATGAAGATCTGGATCACCATGACCTGGATGACTGAGACCCTACACGGACATTTTCTATCTTGTTGATGCAGTTATTTATTTCAGTAAATGTCAAAGCCCAGATCAGTGTTTGACAAGCCAACCACGGCCCAGGAGGGCATGTGTACGTTTGCTAACAAGTTCAGTCCATGTCAACCCAAGATTTCAGCTTTAAGCTAGCTGGCTGCTACATGCCATGCTAAAGCTAACCGCATCAGTCCCAAAGAAAAGGCTGGGCCCCTGAAAGGCAGAGTGAAGGGACCCCACAGGTGTGGTTTAGGAACATCCATGCATGTTTGGAGAATCAGTAGCGTTGGTGCTAGCCTACTGAAGGCGTCCCAGCGAGGTATTATCTGATTCAAATGTTCTATTAAAGTTGCATGTTTCTGGCTTTACTGCAGGTCATGGCCTCGCCATTTTTTATTTATTTATTTATTTATTTGTGCAAAAGAAAGAAGATTAAAATAAGACAAAGGAGTACATGAACATATTAAATGCACAGGTGGGACAAAAGAAACCCCTAAGAGCTTATAAGAGGGTCCCACCTAATATTAAACAAACATCTGCTAGATCCAGTCAGGAGAAGAATACCAACAATTCATATTCTCAATGTCAGAAGCAGCAACATGATACAGTTTACAGGAAAACTGTTTTTGTGCCGTAGTACAATGCAGTTAAAAATTGCTATATGCAGTTAAAAGTGTTTAAGATCTCTTTTGAAGGCAGAAATAGAAATGCCATGAAGTCTGACATCACAAGTGAAATGGTTTTAGCCGTGGGCCATCCCTATCTCATTTAGTTCTTAGAGAGTGTTTTACATCCTGAAACAGGCTCCATCGTCACAGGTGGGCCATGATTCTGCGTTAAAGTTCATACTCTAAACTTTGTAAATAGGTCAAAGGGCACAGCTCTAATGCTCCCATTACTGTGTTACTTGGCTCAGCATAACACCTGCACCAGCTACAGACGCTGAGCCATGAACATCATCAGATCATCAGTGAAGTCCTCCATCAGCCAACCGTACAGTCTGAACCCACACAACACTCAGCTCCACATGATAGAGAAACATACCCATGATGCAGTGGGGCAGCTGGTGTAGGGTAGCATCAGCAGCAGCCACGGCCCCAAGGCACGAACTGAACCACGACACCCATCTGGAGACCTCTCCAGGTCTGAGGAGACAGGACAGGACAAAACTTTAAACTTATGTTCAGACTCTAGAAGAGGGTCTGGCTGATCCTGGGTAGACTCATTATGATGTTTAGACTCTAGAAGAGGGTCTGACTGATCCTGGGTAGACTCATTATGATGTTTAGACTCTTGAAGAGAGTCTGACTGATCCCTGGTAGACTCATTATGATGTTTAGACTCTAGAAGAGGGTCTGACTGATCCCGGGTAGACTCATTATGATGTTTAGACTCTAGAAGAGGGTCTGACTGATCCTGGGTAGACTCATTATGATGTTTAGACTCTAGAAGAGGGCCTGACTGATCCTGGGTAGACTCATTATGATGTTTAGACTCTAGAAGAGGGTCTGACTGATCCTGGGTGGACTCATTATGATGTTTAGTCTCTAGAAGAGGGTCTGACTGATCCTGGGTGGACTCATTATGATGTTTAGACTCTAGAAGAGGGTCTGACTGATCCTGGGTAGACTCTTTATGATGTTTAGACTCTAGAAGAGGGTCTGACTGATCCTGGGTAGACTCATTATGATGTTTAGACTCTAGAAGAAGGTCTGACTGATCCCTGGTAGACTCATTATGATGTTTAGACTCTTGAAGAGGGTCTGACTGATCCCTGGTAGACTCATTATGATGTTTAGACTCTAGAAGAGGGTCTGACTGATCCTGGGTAGACTCATTATGATGTTTAGACTCTAGAAGAGGGTCTGACTGATCCCTGGTAGACTCATTATGATGTTTAGACTCTAGAAGAGAGTCTGACTGATCCCTGGTAGACTCATTATGATGTTTAGACTCTAGAAGAGGGTCTGACTGATCCTGGGTGGACTCATTATGATGTTTAGTCTCTAGAAGAGGGTCTGACTGATCCTGGGTGGACTCATTATGATGTTTAGACTCTAGAAGAGGGTCTGACTGATCCTGGGTAGACTCTTTATGATGTTTAGACTCTAGAAGAGGGTCTGACTGATCCTGGGTAGACTCATTATGATGTTTAGACTCTAGAAGAAGGTCTGACTGATCCCTGGTAGACTCATTATGATGTTTAGACTCTTGAAGAGGGTCTGACTGATCCCTGGTAGACTCATTATGATGTTTAGACTCTAGAAGAGGGTATGACTGATCCTGGGTAGACTCATTATGATGTTTAGACTCTAGAAGAGGGTCTGACTGATCCTGGGTAGACTCATTATGATGTTTAAACTCTAGAAGAGGGTCTGACTGATCCTGGGTGGACTCATTATGATGTTTAGACTCTAGAAGAGGGTCTGACTGATCCTGGGTGGACTCATTATGATGTTTAGACTCTTGAAGAGGGTCTGACTGATCCCTGGTAGACTCATTATGATGTTTAGACTCTAGAAGAGGGTCTGACTGATCCCGGGTAGACTCATTATGATGTTTAGACTCTAGAAGAGGGTCTGACTGATCCCTGGTAGACTCTTATGATGTTTAGACTCTAGAAGAGGGTCTGACTGATCCCGGGTAGACTCATTATGATGTTTAGACTCTAGAAGAGGGTCTGGCTGATCCTGGGTGGACTCATTATGATGTTTAGACTCTAGAAGAGGGTCTGACTGATCCTGGGTAGACTCATTATGATGTTTAGACTCTAGAAGAGGGTCTGACTGATCCTGGGTAGACTCATTATGATGTTTAGACTCTAGAAGAGGGTCTGACTGATCCTGGGTAGACTCATTATGATGTTTAGACTCTTGAAGAGAGTCTGACTGATCCCTGGTAGACTCATTATGATGTTTAGACTCTAGAAGAGGGTCTGACTGATCCCGGGTAGACTCATTATGATGTTTAGACTCTAGAAGAGGGTCTGACTGATCCTGGGTAGACTCATTATGATGTTTAGACTCTAGAAGAGGGCCTGACTGATCCTGGGTAGACTCATTATGATGTTTAGACTCTAGAAGAGGGTCTGACTGATCCTGGGTGGACTCATTATGATGTTTAGTCTCTAGAAGAGGGTCTGACTGATCCTGGGTGGACTCATTATGATGTTTAGACTCTAGAAGAGGGTCTGACTGATCCTGGGTAGACTCTTTATGATGTTTAGACTCTAGAAGAGGGTCTGACTGATCCTGGGTAGACTCATTATGATGTTTAGACTCTAGAAGAAGGTCTGACTGATCCCTGGTAGACTCATTATGATGTTTAGACTCTTGAAGAGGGTCTGACTGATCCCTGGTAGACTCATTATGATGTTTAGACTCTAGAAGAGGGTCTGACTGATCCTGGGTAGACTCATTATGATGTTTAGACTCTTGAAGAGAGTCTGACTGATCCCTGGTAGACTCATTATGATGTTTAGACTCTAGAAGAGGGTCTGACTGATCCCGGGTAGACTCATTATGATGTTTAGACTCTAGAAGAGGGTCTGACTGATCCTGGGTAGACTCATTATGATGTTTAGACTCTAGAAGAGGGCCTGACTGATCCTGGGTAGACTCATTATGATGTTTAGACTCTAGAAGAGGGTCTGACTGATCCTGGGTGGACTCATTATGATGTTTAGTCTCTAGAAGAGGGTCTGACTGATCCTGGGTGGACTCATTATGATGTTTAGACTCTAGAAGAGGGTCTGACTGATCCTGGGTAGACTCTTTATGATGTTTAGACTCTAGAAGAGGGTCTGACTGATCCTGGGTAGACTCATTATGATGTTTAGACTCTAGAAGAAGGTCTGACTGATCCCTGGTAGACTCATTATGATGTTTAGACTCTTGAAGAGGGTCTGACTGATCCCTGGTAGACTCATTATGATGTTTAGACTCTAGAAGAGGGTCTGACTGATCCTGGGTAGACTCATTATGATGTTTAGACTCTAGAAGAGGGTCTGACTGATCCCTGGTAGACTCATTATGATGTTTAGACTCTAGAAGAGAGTCTGACTGATCCCTGGTAGACTCATTATGATGTTTAGACTCTAGAAGAGGGTCTGACTGATCCTGGGTGGACTCATTATGATGTTTAGTCTCTAGAAGAGGGTCTGACTGATCCTGGGTGGACTCATTATGATGTTTAGACTCTAGAAGAGGGTCTGACTGATCCTGGGTAGACTCTTTATGATGTTTAGACTCTAGAAGAGGGTCTGACTGATCCTGGGTAGACTCATTATGATGTTTAGACTCTAGAAGAAGGTCTGACTGATCCCTGGTAGACTCATTATGATGTTTAGACTCTTGAAGAGGGTCTGACTGATCCCTGGTAGACTCATTATGATGTTTAGACTCTAGAAGAGGGTATGACTGATCCTGGGTAGACTCATTATGATGTTTAGACTCTAGAAGAGGGTCTGACTGATCCTGGGTAGACTCATTATGATGTTTAAACTCTAGAAGAGGGTCTGACTGATCCTGGGTGGACTCATTATGATGTTTAGACTCTAGAAGAGGGTCTGACTGATCCTGGGTGGACTCATTATGATGTTTAGACTCTTGAAGAGGGTCTGACTGATCCCTGGTAGACTCATTATGATGTTTAGACTCTAGAAGAGGGTCTGACTGATCCCGGGTAGACTCATTATGATGTTTAGACTCTAGAAGAGGGTCTGACTGATCCCTGGTAGACTCTTATGATGTTTAGACTCTAGAAGAGGGTCTGACTGATCCCGGGTAGACTCATTATGATGTTTAGACTCTAGAAGAGGGTCTGGCTGATCCTGGGTGGACTCATTATGATGTTTAGACTCTAGAAGAGGGTCTGACTGATCCTGGGTAGACTCATTATGATGTTTAGACTCTAGAAGAGGGTCTGACTGATCCTGGGTAGACTCATTATGATGTTTAGACTCTAGAAGAGGGTCTGACTGATCCCGGGTAGACTCATTATGATGTTTAGACTCTAGAAGAGGGTCTGACTGATCCCGGGTAGACTCATTATGATGTTTAGACTCTAGAAGAGGGTCTGACTGATCCCTGGTAGACTCATTATGATGTTTAGACTCTAGAAGAGGGTCTTACTGATCCTGGGTAGACTCATTATGATGTTTAGACTCTGGAAGAGGGTCTGACTGATCCTGGGTGAACCATTATGATGTTTAGACTCTAGAAGAGGGTCTGGCTGATCCTGGGGAGACTCATTATGATGTTTAGACTCTAGAAGAGGGTCTGACTGATCCCGGGTAGACTCATTATGATGTTTAGACTCTAGAAGAGGGTCTGACTGATCCCTGGTAGACTCATTATGATGTTTAGACTCTAGAAGAGGGTCTGACTGATCCCGGGTAGACTCATTATGATGTTTAGACTCTAGAAGAGGGTCTGACTGATCCCTGGTAGACTCTTATGATGTTTAGACTCTAGAAGAGGGTCTGACTGATCCCGGGTAGACTCATTATGATGTTTAGACTCTAGAAGAGGGTCTGACTGATCCCGGGTAGACTCATTATGATGTTTAGACTCTAGAAGAGGGTCTGACTGATCCCGGGTAGACTCATTATGATGTTTAGACTCTAGAAGAGGGTCTGACTGATCCCTGGTAGACTCATTATGATGTTTAGACTCTAGAAGAGGGTCTGGCTGATCCTGGGTAGACTCATTATGATGTTTAGACTCTAGAAGAGGGTCTGGCTGATCCTGGGTAGACTCATTATGATGTTTAGACTCTAGAAGAGGGTCTGACTGATCCCTGGTAGACTCATTATGATGTTTAGACTCTAGAAGAGAGTCTGACTGATCCCTGGTAGACTCATTATGATGTTTAGACTCTAGAAGAGGGTCTGACTGATCCTGGGTGGACTCATTATGATGTTTAGTCTCTAGAAGAGGGTCTGACTGATCCTGGGTGGACTCATTATGATGTTTAGACTCTAGAAGAGGGTCTGACTGATCCTGGGTAGACTCTTTATGATGTTTAGACTCTAGAAGAGGGTCTGACTGATCCTGGGTAGACTCATTATGATGTTTAGACTCTAGAAGAAGGTCTGACTGATCCCTGGTAGACTCATTATGATGTTTAGACTCTTGAAGAGGGTCTGACTGATCCCTGGTAGACTCATTATGATGTTTAGACTCTAGAAGAGGGTATGACTGATCCTGGGTAGACTCATTATGATGTTTAGACTCTAGAAGAGGGTCTGACTGATCCTGGGTAGACTCATTATGATGTTTAAACTCTAGAAGAGGGTCTGACTGATCCTGGGTGGACTCATTATGATGTTTAGACTCTAGAAGAGGGTCTGACTGATCCTGGGTGGACTCATTATGATGTTTAGACTCTTGAAGAGGGTCTGACTGATCCCGGGTAGACTCATTATGATGTTTAGACTCTAGAAGAGGGTCTGACTGATCCCTGGTAGACTCTTATGATGTTTAGACTCTAGAAGAGGGTCTGACTGATCCCGGGTAGACTCTTATGATGTTTAGACTCTAGAAGAGGGTCTGGCTGATCCTGGGTGGACTCATTATGATGTTTAGACTCTAGAAGAGGGTCTGACTGATCCTGGGTAGACTCATTATGATGTTTAGACTCTAGAAGAGGGTCTGACTGATCCTGGGTAGACTCATTATGATGTTTAGACTCTAGAAGAGGGTCTGACTGATCCCGGGTAGACTCATTATGATGTTTAGACTCTAGAAGAGGGTCTGTCTGATCCCGGGTAGACTCATTATGATGTTTAGACTCTAGAAGAGGGTCTGACTGATCCCTGGTAGACTCATTATGATGTTTAGACTCTAGAAGAGGGTCTTACTGATCCTGGGTAGACTCATTATGATGTTTAGACTCTGGAAGAGGGTCTGACTGATCCTGGGTGAACCATTATGATGTTTAGACTCTAGAAGAGGGTCTGGCTGATCCTGGGGAGACTCATTATGATGTTTAGACTCTAGAAGAGGGTCTGACTGATCCCGGGTAGACTCATTATGATGTTTAGACTCTAGAAGAGGGTCTGACTGATCCCGGGTAGACTCATTATGATGTTTAGACTCTAGAAGAGGGTCTGACTGATCCCGGGTAGACTCATTATGATGTTTAGACTCTAGAAGAGGGTCTGACTGATCCCGGGTAGACTCATTATGATGTTTAGACTCTAGAAGAGGGTCTGACTGATCCCTGGTAGACTCATTATGATGTTTAGACTCTAGAAGAGGGTCTGACTGATCCCTGGTAGACTCATTATGATGTTTAGACTCTAGAAGAGGGTCTGGCTGATCCTGGGTAGACTCATTATGATGTTTAGACTCTAGAAGAGGGTCTGACTGATCCTGGGTAGACTCATTATGATGTTTAGTCTCTAGAAGAGGGTCTGACTGATCCTGGGTGGACTCATTATGATGTTTAGACTCTAGAAGAGGGTCTGACTGATCCCTGGTAGACTCATTATGATGTTTAGACTCTAGAAGAGGGTCTTACTGATCCTGGGTAGACTCATTATGATGTTTAGACTCTGGAAGAGGGTCTGACTGATCCTGGGTGAACCATTATGATGTTTAGACTCTAGAAGAGGGTCTGGCTGATCCTGGGGAGACTCATTATGATGTTTAGACTCTAGAAGAGGGTCTGACTGATCCCGGGTAGACCCATTATGATGTTTAGACTCTAGAAGAGGGTCTGACTGATCCCGGGTAGACTCATTATGATGTTTAGACTCTAGAAGAGGGTCTGACTGATCCCGGGTAGACTCATTATGATGTTTAGACTCTAGAAGAGGGTCTGACTGATCCCGGGTAGACTCATTATGATGTTTAGACTCTAGAAGAGGGTCTGACTGATCCCGGGTAGACTCATTATGATGTTTAGACTCTAGAAGAGGGTCTGACTGATCCCTGGTAGACTCATTATGATGTTTAGACTCTAGAAGAGGGTCTGGCTGATCCTGGGTAGACTCATTATGATGTTTAGACTCTAGAAGAGGGTCTGGCTGATCCTGGGTAGACTCATTATGATGTTTAGACTCTAGAAGAGGGTCTGGTTGGTCCCTGATTCTTGGAGGTTCTTCAGGTCTGAGCTGACTGCTGATTGGTTCAGAGGTCCCTGCGTTCTCAGCTCTAGACTGAGACTAACCAGACTCTGGTGTTTAAAGACTCTTATTTTGAAAGTTCTAGAAATCAAAGTCACCTTCCAGTCGGAGGTCTGAGTGTCGGACGAGTGAGAAGCGAAGGGACAGCGTCCTGTCGCTGCAGCGATACTGAGGCCGTCCCATGTCTGACTCCCGTCCTCCAGCGTCGCCATGGCGCCGAGACTCTGAGACACAGATCAGGTTCACATTAACAGGATAAAAGCCAGCGTTCCACAGACCTGATCAGACGGACTCCACTGTACGGGGTTAAATATTTTATTTTACTCCTGCTGTCGCCGTCTCTCAGAGCTAGAGGTCTCTAGAGGTCTAGACCACCATAAAACAGCATCTGGACTTTCAAACTGTGGACCAGGCTGAGGTGGTCTGGGACAGAACATCTAAACCCAAACGCTTGCCTGGTGGTCACCTAAATACCAGAATTATACTGGATCAGTACAAAACCTGCTCCTGGACTCAGATCTGGGCAATTAATCGCAAATGAGATGAAATCCCATAATTCTCTGCTGCCATATTGTAGCCACAGACAGTGCAGTATTTCTTTAAGCTGAAGTGAGTCAGAATAGCAGATCCAGTTTATTCTCTACACCAGTGTTACTCAACCAAAGAGTCAAACTGGTGAAAAATATCTTTGCAAGAGCCACAATCTGAGTGAAAAAGGCAAAAACAGATGAAGAAGCAATAAAAATCAGTTTAAGGTGGCAAAAATGGACCAAAGGAAAAAAATGTGTGAAAATTGGGAGAAAACGTGGAGAAATGGATTAGAAGTAGCAAAAAAAAAAGAGAGTGAAAAGTGACTAAAATTCGGGAAAAATAGGAAACAAGTGATATTTAATGGCAAAAGGTAGCTTAAGTGGGCACAAAATGGTGAAAACAGGCAAAAATTGGATGAAAGTGGAATACATGGTGAAAAAGTGGCAAAGGAAGTTGGAAAATGCCCAAAAAAGGAAAAAAGAGGTAAGGTAAGCGTACCCATTAAGCCCACGTGCAACTTTGAAGTCAATTTAAATAAAGAGCGGCCTGTCTAATGTTTTACATTATTTTGTCCAATCACACAATTTCTTAATTATCTGTCAGTTTTTGTTTGGCACCAATCACATTTGTGGATACTGAATAAGGCCCGCCTACATTCGTGCAGCATCAAGGAGGCTCAGATAAAGTCGCCTCCAAACTTTGGTGTTTTGGGACCATCAGAAAAACCTCTTTCCATCTATTTTCAGCCCCTGACTTGTTAAGTACATTCATATTTTGTAATCTGAGAGATTATTGATTTGTTTTTGTGTATAAACACGTAGTTTCTGTCATTTCTTTCTAGTTTTATGTGAAAAGATGAGTCATGCTAGCTAGCGTTGCGAGCTAATCACTAGTCAGTACATGTAGCCGTACTGAAGGATTAAACAGGATAAATACACAAACTAAGTGTTTTCTGATTCATTTTACATAAATCTTCAAATTAAGACACAAAAAAGCGTTTGGGTGGGTGAAATATTTTCAGAAAATGTCTTTTTTCCAAGGTGGGCTTAAATGGTACTAAGGTACCAATGAAGCCCACGCCAGACTTTTGACTTCATTCATAAAACTTCTTTAATTTGTTCTTTAAAATATGCAGAAGTAAATAAATGTACTTTCAAATGAGAGATTAATTCTCAAATTTTGTCAAATTTAGACATAAAGAGCCTCAGGATCACTGAGCTACACTTTATGAAAACAGAGTTTCTGTTGTAGATTTCCTACTTTTCCTCATGTTTCTGTTTTCTTATTTAAAACAAGAACGACAGAAAAGATCATCCCCTTCCATAAAGCAGTGGTATCAGATTATCCATCTGAATATGAATCTCTGTTTTTAGTTTCTTTCTCTCCTGTGGTGCTCTTTCTCATAAACACTGATTTATAGCCTGTTTGTTTAGCAGCACATTAGACAGGAACCTAAAAATAATCACTTTAAATCACAATACTGGAAAATTAATCACAATGACATTATTGTTGTAAATGGTTCAGCCCCATGCTGGGCTCAGATCTGGACTCTTTCTGTCTGAGACCAGGCTTAACTGGAACACACCATCTAACCTCAGAAATATCCCAGCTTGCACCTGCTTCAGGACAGACAGGTGACACAGGAAGGGGGAGGAGCTCTGTCAGATATCAGAGGGTCTTTAGAGTCTGAACAGATGAACGCTCCTGTCAGTGTTTCAGAGAATCTCCTTCACAGGATGGAAACCTCTGATGGTTCCTCTGAGTCGGAGCTGATTTTAGTCTAAAACCAGATTAAATCAGTAGTGAAGCTGCAGCATCCTCTGACCTGAACTCTGAGTCTAAACGAGAGTTTAGAGGGTTTTAGCAGCAGAGAGTTTATGTGTTACCCATCCTGATGTCATTCTAGAAAAGAGAACAACAAAGTCACATTTTCTTCATTTTTGTACTTTTTGCTTATTAAATATGAGAATTATATAAAAATGATCATTCCCTTTAATAGGAGGGTTAATATTGAATTTGCAGAGTGAGTAAAAATATCATTACAGTTACAAATATCTCTTTAAAAATGTTTCTGTCCTAGTTTAATCTGACATCGTGCTGGTGAGAGTTTAGAAAGTTTAGAATGACTGTTGATTTTCTGTTGTAAAATGAAGACATTTTACTCTGAGATTTCAACATGAACTGGATGGAGAAGGTAAACTGGAGCTCTGACTACTAAAGTTCATTCCCCGTCCCCACATGACGGCCCGCGGGCCAGGTCTGGCGCCAGCAGGCGGCCCGTGAGACGTTTGGGGATAAAGATGGAGGTTTTTAATGTTAGTTTACAATATTTAAGTATTTCAAACACAAATTTCCACTCACTTATCACAGTCTGTCTATAATTATAGCATGGAAAGGTGGTAATATGAGAGGAACGTTAACCCTCTCTGGAGGGGAGGAGCTTCATAAAAAGGCCCACACCAGCTCATCCTCTCAGCTCTGCTGACATGCTGCCAAAAACAGGCGGATAAGACCCCAGGATTTTTAATGTTGAAGGAGATTCATCTGATCTGTCTACTTTTGATGTTTGTTTTTAAAGAAACATCTCTGGACTCTGCACTGATCCCAGGTCAGGTGAAATAATCTCGGGGTCAGGTCAGGTATTGTGGACAGCAGGTTGCCGTTTAAAAACCATCAACTGTTGAAAGAAGCTAAATTTATACTGAATATTCCAGTCCTGTACGTTTAGCATCAGCGGTCCTACAAACATTTAACAGTGTGAAACAAGGACAGCACAGTTATGCCTGTCCTGTTTAGGTTAGATCCTCAAACATCAAAGATGGAAAAATCCAGTCTGGCCCTCGGCTTTCTGACCTTGAATTATTTGGGGTTAAATTAAAGAACCCTGCTTTACACGTCAGATCAATCGCTCGTTTTTTATTTTATATTATCATATTATATTATTATATTACATTCTATTTTATATTATTTATATTATTTTATTTATTATTATTTCTACTTCATTGTGCTCAGATAGAGACCTTTACGGTGCGCTGCAGACAGTTCTGAAGTTTCTGGAGCTTCCTCTGTTAAAGCAGCTCAGCGGTTCATACTGCTGTCGTCCAATCAGAGGAGGAGACTAAGGAAGCGTGTCACATGGGGCAGACATGTGCAGTAAGACCAAAACACCCCAGACAGAGAGGTGATCAGATCGTCTGTTTCCATGGAGAGATCTGAACCAGGATCGACATGAACCACCCCTCTAGTTCAGGATGAAATTCCATCCTGAATAAGCCGGATTGGATTTCATTCGGAGAGTGTATGAAGCATTTTTATTCCCATCAGGCATTTATTCTGATTAGAAGTGACACTGGGGACTAAAAACAACCGCTCTATCACACTGAAATAACAAAACTGTCAGATCAATCTCTAAAAATCACCCTGCTTGATCTGGATTTGGTTTTTGGTCTACAGTCAGAGAACCAGACGGCAGCACACGCTGATAGTCATGGACAAAAACAGTGAAACATGGAGGAGCAGCCCTAGAAGGAGCTCTCAGGATGATCACACTGTATCTGTGATTAACCACAGCCAGGCCCGATGCATGCTGGGATATTCTCACGTCTGTCACACTGATGAACTTCCTGGTTCACTAACAACTTTAAACCAATCAGATCCAGACTTAACCAGACAACAATCATGGACAAACACCCCGGCTTCCTATGAGAGAACAGAGGGAGGCACTGAGTCAGCTGGTCTGAGGTCCTCAGGCAGGTCCACCAGAGCTCTGGTCCAGACTGAGAGACCTGTGCCCCCCTGGAACCTTTACCTGGGGGTCTGCATGTGAGAGCGGGGTCTAAAGGGTTAAAGGTTGGTGAGGTAACTGGGACAGGTGAGTGTTTAAAGTGATCCTTAAAACCTCTAAAGGTGCTAAAACAGGTGGATCCTGGTCCTTAGATCTGGTCCTGCTCCCTCTGTCTGTCCCAGGATTTCTGGTAGAGACCAGTAAAGACCAACATTTCTGAGGTAGGCCGCTCCACATCCAGATCAGGGTCTAACCAGATTCCAGAGTCCTGCAGTAGGTCTGACATAGTCCACTAAGGGCCAAGCAGGGGGCAGACTTGGTTTAGCTGAGACCAGATTAGCAGGACTCTGGTCTCTGATCCAGGATGGAAGGATGCTACATTTTCATATCAAACACTCCTCCACCCAATCAGAGCGCAGCACCAGATTTAACCCTTTCACTGCCGTTAACCTGCTGAGTCAGAGGAACTTTAGAGTAAAACAGGATTAGATCAGGATAGGATCAGGATTAAACCAGGATTAGATCAGGATTAGATCAGGATTAAACCAGGATTAGATCAGGATAGGATCAGGATTAAACCAGGATTAGATCAGGATTAGATCAGGATTAAACCAGGATTAGATCAGGATAGGATCAGGATTAAACCAGGATTAGATCAGGATTAGATCAGGATTAAACCAGGATTAGATCAGGATAGGATCAGGATTAAACCAGGATTAGATCAGGATTAGATCAGGATTAAACCAGGATTAGATCAGGATAGGATCAGGATTAAACCAGGATTAAACCAGGATTAGATCAGGATTAAACCAGGATTAGATCAGGATTAAACCAGGATTAAACCAGGATTAAACCAGGATTAGATTGGGATTAAACCAGGATTAGATCAGGATTAAACCAGGATTAGATCAGGATTAGATCAGGATAGGATCAGGATTAAACCAGGATTAGATCAGGATTAGATCAGGATTAAACCAGGATTAGATCAGGATTAGATCAGGATTAACCAGGATTAGATCAGGATTAAACCAGGATTAGATCAGGATTAAACCAGGATTAGATCAGGATTA
Source organism: Cheilinus undulatus (assembly GCF_018320785.1). Classification (NCBI taxonomy): domain Eukaryota; kingdom Metazoa; phylum Chordata; class Actinopteri; order Labriformes; family Labridae; genus Cheilinus; species Cheilinus undulatus. The sequence continues at coordinate 708,335 of NC_054881.1, forward strand.
AACCAGGATTAGATCAGGATTAGATCAGGATTAGACCAGGATTAGACCAGGATTAGATCAGGATTAGATCAGGGTTAGATCAGGATTAATCCAGGATTAGATCAGGGTTAGACCAGGGTTAGACAAGGATTAGATCAGGAGTAGATCAGGATTAGACCAGGATTAGATCAGGATTAGATCAGGATTAGATCAGGGTTAGATCAGGGTTAGACCAGGGTTAGACCAGGGTTAGACCAGGGTTAGATCAGGAGTAGATCAGGATTAGACCAGGATTAGATCAGGATTAGATCAGGATTAGATCAGGGTTAGACCAGGATTAGACCAGGATTAGATCAAGGTTGGATCAGGGTTAGACCAGGTTTAGACCAGGGTTAGATCAGGGTTAGATCAGGATTAGACCAGGATTAAACCAGGATTAGATCAGGATTAGATCAGGATTAAACCAGGATTAGATCAGGATTAGACCAGGATTAAACCAGGATTAGATCAGGATTAGATCAGGATTAAACCAGGATTAGATCAGGATTAAACCAGGATTAAACCAGGGTTAGACCAGGGTTAGACCAGGGTTAGATCAGGGTTAGATCAGGATTAGACCAGGATTAGACCAGGATTAGACCAGGATTGGATCAGGATTGGACCAGGATTGGACCAGGATTAGACCAGGATTGGATCAGGATTGGACCAGGATTAGACCAGGATTAGATCAGGGTTAAACCAGGGTTAGATCAGGGTTAGATCAGGGTTAGATCAGGATTAGACCAGGATTAGATCAGGATTTCAGTTTGATGATGCAGTATTAGAGCAGAGATCATGAACAGTAAACTCTGGAGGATTTATTTCACTTTAAAATCATCTGACTGCTGTTTTCCTCTAAACTCTGAATTCATCTGGGATTATTTTAAGTATTTCTCCTCTAATAAACCAGAATCTGTGGACCTGATCCCAGACTCTGGAGGATTAAATAATCAGCTTTATTTCAGCCATGATTTAACGGCTCACTTTTAAATCAAGCTGATTTATCCTGATGGTTCTAGAAACATCCATCAGACTGTTTACAGGAGGAGGAAGTCTCTGCTGGTCTTTAATCCGCTCACAGACCAGACCTCCTGGACCAGGTCAGACCGCGATTAATCTTAATCTGAGATTAATCGAGCAGCTTTAATCAGGATGTGGTTTTAAAGCAGCTGCATGTTCACTCAGGAGGATCAGAGTCTAGACCACAGGTGTCAAACTCAAGGCCCGGGGGCCAAATCCGGCCCGTGGAACGATTATATCCGGCCCACCAGATCATATTAGTATTCTAACTGTCCCACCAGCCTGAGGTCTGCAGATTTACTCCAGTATAAAAATGGAAACTTCAGCTTGATTATTTAAAATATCCTTGTTAAGACATAAAAATCTGAAACAGTAAAGAGTAAGAAAGATTTCAGAAAAGTCCAGAATGTGGGGAAAGAAATTAACGTGTTTTATTTTATATTTTTCGTTTTGCATCTCAAGATTACGACTCAAACTTATGATTTAACTTTCTCCTCATACATTTGCTTTTCAAACATTATTTTTCTAGTTTTAATATTCTGTTCGGATTTTTTGAACTAATAAATTTGAATTGTTATCTCAGGTTTGAGCCTTTAACCTGATCAGTTTGATGATGATTTATCATCAGTGCTGTTTTTATATTTTATTCCTGGTGAAATGAGGCTGACAGTTCTGGTTCAATGTTGACCCTGTTAGACCCTCAGGTTAGACCTGAATCCAGAATCCGGCCCCTGCTGTGACTGAGTCTGACACCCCTGGTCTAGACCATCAGACTCAAACTAGACCGGATTACATCTGCAGTTCTCCTGCTGACAGGGACCTGAAGAACCAGACCAGGACTTTAACTCTGACATGAGTCCGGATCCGTCCTTACCTTCTACAAAGTTCCACCGGGGCACCCTGAAGAAGCTGGTCCGGCTCCGGGGCTCCTCCTGCGGGTCTGGGACCGGGCGGAGGGCCTCCAGCCCGGCCGGGTCTCCCTGTCTGTCCCTGGTGGGCTCCTGTTCCGTGCTGAGCCGGGCTAGAGTCAGCAGAGTGACCCAAACCCAGGCCGACCCAGACCACATCCTGAACCAGAACAACGCCACGCACCTGCGCACTAATGAGAGCGCGCACCTGGACACCGGATATTTAGACGCTGATGACCGGAAACTGAGCCGCTGCGTGCGCGTGCGCGGCTGTGACACCGTTACATTTCCAAACAAACTTTAATTTTATCTTAAATGTTCTTCAGCCTTCAGACTAAAGCTGACCAGAGTTAGTCTGGGTTTGTCTCTGATGTTTCTACACTCCCGGGAAATCTGCCGCACTCCTTTCCTCTGACTGCTCTCATTGATTAAACATTAAGATCATTATTTATTGGTGATAAAATGTTCTGATTAATAACCAGACAGTTTTAGTATCAGAAGGTTTTATTGATAAAACGTTACAGTCATTAGTTATTCATTAAGGCATCATGTACAGCGAAGGGGGCGGAGCTTGGCGTTCACAGTTTGGCCTTGTTCATCTTGCCCATCAGTTTCTCCAGTTTGATGGCGAGCGTCATGTCCCCTTTGATCTTCAGCTTCCCCGACATGAACGCCATCGTCGGCTTCAGCTTCCCTGAAACAGACGCAGACGTTACCATGGAGACAGAACTCTGACAGCACAGAGTGGCAGGCTCGGAACGCCACCGCTGCAAACGTTTACTATAGAGCTAGTCTGAGTGAAGCGCTGTTAGCGCCGTTACCATGGAGACGACTTACCGGCGAACATCTTGCTGAAGTCGGAGGAGTCCATGGTCATGATGACATCAGCTTTGGCTGACGGCTGACCCTGACCCGCACTGCCAGAGCCACTCTTCAAGTCCAGGAACCAAACGCCACCATGTTCTCCTTATAAGGACAAAACAACAGCAGGGACATGTCAACAGGATGTCCTTATATGGTCACTAACATTCACAGGATCTTTTAATGTGGTCACAAACAGTCACAGGATGTCCTTATATGGTCACTAACATTCACAGAGTCTCCTTATATGGTCACCAACATTCACAGAGTCTCCTTATATGGTCACCAACATTCACAGAATCTCCTTATATGGTCACCAACATTCACAGAGTCTCCTTATATGGTCACCAACATTCACAGAGTCTCCTTATATGGTCACTAACATTCACAGAGTCTCCTTATATGGTCACCAACATTCACAGAATCTCCTTATATGGTCACCAACATTCACAGAGTCTCCTTATATGGTCACCAACATTCACAGAGTCTCCTTATATGGTCACCAACATTCACAGAGTATCCTTATATGGTCACAAACTCTCACAGAATCTCCTTATATGGTCACCAACATTCACAGGATCTCCTTATATGGTCACTAACATTCACAGAATCTCCTTATATGGTCACTAACATTCACAGAGTATCCTTTTATGGTCACAAACTCTCACAGAGTCTCCTTATATGGTCACCAACATTCACAGAGTCTCCTTATATGGTCACCAACATTCACAGAGTCTCCTTATATGGTCACCAACATTCACAGGATCTCCTTATATGGTCACCAACATTCACAGAGTCTCCTTATATGGTCACCAACATTCACAGAGTATCCTTATATGGTCACAAACTCTCACAGAATCCCCTTATATGGTCACCAACATTCACAGGATCTCCTTATATGGTCACCAACATTCACAGGTTCTCCTTATATGGCCACTAACATTTACAGGATCTCCTTATATGGTCACCAATATTCACAGAGTCTCCTTATATGGTCACCAACATTCACAGGATCTCCTTATATGGTCACAAACTCTCACAGGATCTCCTTATATGGTCACCAACATTCACAGGATCTCCTTATATGGTCACAAACATTTACAGGATCTCCTTATATGGCCACACTCTCCTGCTGTTACCTGATAGGTCGAACTGATAGATGCCTTGCGTTGACTTGACCACGTCCTCGTTGATGACCCCTCTGATGACATCAAAGGTGCTTTCTATTGGTCCACTGGAGGGAGGCGTGGCTGATGAGGACGCTGGTGGTTTGAAGGCCGGCGTTGCCCCTGACAGTAAAAAAGTCAAAGGAGAAGCCTTCATCAGACACTAGGGGGCGCTGGCTGGACCAGCGTGGTTATCAGACTCTGACAGAGATATTGATTATCAATCATCAGGCTGATCGATTATCTCTCACCGTGCTGTTCCATCTGTTGAGCCAGACTCTCAGGAGCTTCATCCAGGAAGAAGTCTGGCAGCAAGGGGTGACCTGTTGACCAATCAGAGACCACAGTTAGACACACATGACTGTGTGAGCATGCTCGGATAGCGTTAGCTCAGTTAGCACGTTTGCACCTGGCTGGACGGCGTACGGGTCAAAGTCCTTGATCCCCTGCCCCTTCAGGACGTCCTCATCCACCAGGAACTGACCAGTGTAGTCTGTTGGCTGGGACAGGATGGCGTAGGCGGCGTCCGCCATGATGTCAGCTGTACGACACTGTTTACCGACGCCCTCCCCTCCCAGCATGTCCATGGCTGCCGTCAGGATCGCTACGGTAACAACACAGGTCAGAGAGGGTTGGTTCAGCGTGCTAGCTAACCAGGCTGTTTAAAAAGATACCAAAAGACCTGATCCAGACAGTCCTACGGTCCCAGAACCCTACCGATGAGTACCAGGGGACGGATCTGACCATGAGGGGTGGAGCTATGATGGTTAACTAAAGCACCATCAGAGCATGGGTACTGTTAGCCAAGATCTATTCTCTACCAAATGTAGTGAAACAACCAGGAAGAGACGGTGGAACCACACCATAAGGGTCTAGGTCAGACCACAATCTAGATCAGTCTAAGAGTCTGTTAGAGGCCTGTTAGCATGTTAGCTTCATAGAGGGGCCTGTTAGCATGTTAGCTTTATAGAGGGGCCTGTTAGAGGCCTGTTAGCATGTTAGCTTCATAGAGGGGCCTGTTAGCATGTTAGCTTTATAGAGGGGCCTGTTAGAGGCCTGTTAGCATGTTAGCTTCATAGAGGGGCCTGTTAGCATGTTAGCTTCATAGAGGGGCCTGTTAGCATGTTAGCTTTATAGAGGGGCCTGTTAGAGGCCTGTTAGCATGTTAGCTTCATAGAGGGGCCTGTTAGAGGCCTGTTAGCTTCATAGAGGGGCCTGTTAGCATGTTAGCTTTATAGAGGGGCCTGTTAGAGGCCTGTTAGCATGTTAGCTTCATAGAGGGGCCTATTAGAGGCCTGTTAGCATGTTAGCTTTATAGAGGGGCCTGTTAGAGGCCTGTTAGCATGTTAGCTTCATAGAGGGGCCTATTAGAGGCCTGTTAGCATGTTAGCTTCATAGAGGGGCCTGTTAGAGGCCTGTTAGCATGTTAGCTTCATAGAGGGGCCTATTAGAGGCCTGTTAGCATGTTAGAGCTCAGTTAGCATCCTAGCATTAGCCACTTACCTGTGCGGGGCCAGAGGGCGTTGACAGCAATTCGACCTCTGAACTCCTCAGACATCCCCAACACGCACATGGACATGCCGTACTTCGCCATCGTGTAAGCTGGAAAAATAAAGACAGAGTTGTTCTGACTGCCCGGGTGCATGATGGGATGCTGGCTGCTCTGTTGCCATGGTTACCTGTGTGGTTTTTGAACCAGACGGGGTTGAGGTTGAGAGGAGGCGACAGGTTCAGGATGTGAGGACTGCGACTCTTCAGCAGGTGAGGGATGACGAGTTTAGACCTGAAAAACCCGATAATATGAAGAGTTAGGGGCGCCACCTAGTGGGCGGGAGTGTTGGCGAGGCGTGTTCCTGTGTGGCTGCACACGTTAGTGTTGATATGAGAGCTTATGTCAGGTAGGTCCTCAGACAGGTCGTTCCAAGGTCGAGGGGCCCTGATGGAGAGGACCTGTCACCTTTAGTTTAAGTCTCGACTTTGGAACGACGAGGAGGACCCTGTCAGAGGATCTAAGGCTGCTGGCTGACTTAAGAGCTTACGTCAGGTAGGTCCCCCTCAGGTTGATCCCCAGCATCAGGTCCACCTTCTTCATGGGCGTCTCCAGAGTTCCTGTCAGATTGATGGCGCTGGCGTTGTTAACGAGGATGTCGATTCCTGCCAATCAGAAACGAGCTTTTTGATAATAATAATAAACATAATAATAATTTTATTTGTATAATACCTATAAAAAGGTTCACAAAGTGTTTTGACAATAATCAGAATCAACAAGAAGTCAGAGCATCAGAAGAAAGACAAAAACACCATAAAAACCCAGACCCAGAATAACCTGGACCCCCAGGAGGAACTGAACTACAGAAAAAAGACTTTAACCTCCTCAGACCTGAGCTCATGTGTGGAGCTCAAGTTCAAACATCACGCTGGAAAAAATAAAGAAATTCCCTTAAGAAGTAGGTCAAAAATATCTTAAATAATCCTCAAATCTTTCAGTGAAGCTTTATCATAGAGAAAAAACATTCCAATAAAAAAATCACCTCGAAATTCTAAACAAATTCCTGAACATTTTCAAGCAAATTTTCAAATGTCAAAGAAAATTCCCCACAAATTTCCTCGCAAATTCAAAACAAAATTTACAAATACCTTCTCCAAAATTCTATGAAATGTTGGAAACATCCAAATAAATTACCTGAAATTTCCATGAAAACCTCTAGCCCAAAGTTCCCAATCAAATTCCCAAAAAATATTAAGAAAAATCCCAAATTCCTATGAAAATGCCATAATTAAATCAATTTTCTCCAAATCTTACAATGAACTCTCCAGAATCTACCAGTATGCTCTAAGTTTTCATTAGAATACTGGACAATTTTCAAATAAATTCCCCAGATATCCAAAAGTAATGTTTCCCAACATTGTAAGATAATGACTTAAACTTTATTGGACATTCTAGACAAAAAAAGCCTCAAAAATTCTAATAGCAGAAATTATTACTTTGTTGAAGGAAAGCAAAAATGTCCACATATGTGCATGCTGGGTTTTAAAAGGTTAAAGATATTCAGAAAACAGAACAGAGAGAGGTAATAGTCATGATAATAATCAGGTAAAACAGAACAGAGATAATAGTCATGATAATAATCAGGTAAAACAGAACAGAGATAATAGTCATGATAATAATCAGGTAAAACAGAACAGAGATAATAGTCATGATAATAATCAGGTAAAACAGAACAGAGATAATAGTCATGATAATAATCAGGTAAAACAGATATCAATGTAAAAAGAGGAACATAAATAAAGCGGAGGGAGGAGGATGGAAGCTCAGAATGACGAGGAGAGGGAGTTAGACATGTATTGATGATCCAGGATTCTGGGTTTGGAGACATAAAGATGATCTTCATGAACTTTTAAACATGAATCTAAAATAAGGTTAAAATCCTAAACCTCCCAGACCCCTCTGAGACCTCTGAGACTGCTCATACATGGCTGCTCAGTGTTACTGACCTCTACAGGCCTACATTTACTGAAACACTGTTAGCCTCAGTGTCAGGGATGGTTTTAGTTCAGTTCCTCTCTTCAGACGCCCCGCTCTGTCAAACACTTCTATCATAGAGGTCAGAGCTGTAGGCCTTTTTCAGTTCAGACAGGAATGAGTTAAAGTTTTACCTCCAAACTTATCCACGGCTTTCTGAACAGCTTCTCCGATCTGCTGCTCATCGCGGATGTCAACAACGCAGGCCAAAGCTTTCCCACCCGCCGCCTCCACTAAAACAGGAAATAACACAGAAAAGAGTCAGAAAATACACTCAGTATTAAAGAAAATACATTTAATATATCAGAAAACACATTCAATATTCAGAAAAAACACAAAATATTTAAGAAAGTCAACTTTCTCTCAAAGAGGGTAAGCCACAGAGGGTCAAAGGTGAGAGGTCAGGCTGTTCTCAGAGTCTGGATCAGAGCAGATTCATGAAGGCTGACTGAAGGGAGGCGTGGTTAGAAACAGAGACCAGCCAACAGGGACAGGCTCAGCCTTCAGAGGACTGTCAAACAAAGCAGATCCAAGAACTTAGGGGGGCTTCACAAGGACTGGACTGAGACTGGAGTCAGAGGATCCAGATCCATGACATGGACTATAGGTGCGGAACCAATCCTGAACCACAGACATCACCAGTCTCTCACCAGGACTAAGGAGACAAAGATCTGGACCGTTGTGGTCTCAGTGGTCCAAAGTCCTGTCTTCATTTGTAAATCAGGGTCCCAGAGTCTGGGGGAGGATCAGAGAGGTCCAGAATCTACCAGGTCTTGAAGTCCAGTGTTTCCAGACTCCACAGTCAGTGATGGTCTGGGGTCCATGTTGGTCCACTGGTCTTTATCAAGTCCAGAGTCGTCTGGTGAGGCGCGGTTTGTCAGGAGGACTCAGACCCAGGTCTAGGTCGGTCTAAAGCAGGGGTCGTCAAGTACGTTTGCACAAGGGCCAGATTTAGTCCTGACAGAGACTCTGGGGGCCGGACTTATTTTGGCCTAATTAGCATAGAAATGCGTTTGTGCTTTTAGAGAGCAGGGCCCTCCCCACCTGGGATTAGCACCAACATTAACTCATTTTTATGCTTTTAACCCTTTTCACGCCATCATTCGGCCAGTTCTGCAACATTCGGCCAGTTCTGCAACATTCGGCCAGTTCTGCAACATTCGGCCAGTTCTGCAACATTCGGCCAGTTCTGCAACATTCGGCCAGTTCTGCATCATTTGTTGCCACTCTTAACCCATCTTGATCATTTCTGCCACTTTCAACCAAGCTTGGACACTTTTTACCCATCTGGCCTCTCTTTAACCCCTTTTAGCCTCTTTACTGCCGATTCTTTCCCATGTGTACCGCTCTATAAACCCTTTTCACTACTTTGCCAGGCTATTTTTGCTATATTTTTACCACTTTTAACATATTTTTGATACTTTTTGCCCCTTTTTGCCTCTCTAACTTAATTCCCGCCATTGTTTTACCCCGACTTACCCCATTCCCTTCATGTTTCATCACCTTTTCCCATGGTTTTATCCATTTTTTTAATTACTTTTGGTCCACAGTATTTGCTATTTTTAACACATTTTTTTATACTTTTCCCCCTTTTTTCCTATTTTACCATTTTAACCTGCTTTCACAGCTTTTCCTGCCGATCTGTGTCCCATGTTGCGTCTCTAAACCTTTGCCACCTCTTTATCTGGACATTTTTGGGACATTTCCACCAGTCTTAACCCATTATTTCATATATCTTTAAAATATTTAGTGTTTTTTTATAAAAACAGATCAAATGTTTTAAAACTATTTCAATATTAATGGTTTTTGGTGGATTTTAACAGCTGCAGAGATTTAAAACCAAAGGATACTTTTAAAACCACAAAATCTTCTTTTCTGGATTTAATGATCTTCTGGGGGCCGAACAGGAAGCCTTGGGGGGCCTGATGTGGCCCTCAGGCCACCAGTTGATGATCAGTGGTCTAAAGTTTGGGCCAGCATTTTCATCATGGGGACTACCCATCGGCCTCAGGAGCCCCCTTCAGGAACCAGGTCTCTCAGACTTCCAGGTTGTTTTCAGCTCTGTGGAGCCAAACCCTTAAAACCCTTTAGCTGGTGCTTTAGCCTGCTAGCCTGTTAGCCTGCTACCATGTTAGCCTGTTAACCTGCTAGCCTGTTAGCCTGCTAGCCTGTTAGCCTGCTAGCCTGTTAACCTGCTAGCCTGTTAGCCTGCTAACCTGTTAACCTGCTAGTCTGTTAGCCTACTAGCTCCTCACCCTCTTGGGCGGCGGTGTAGATGGTTCCTGGTAGTTTGGGGTGGGGCTCGGCGGTCTTGGCTGCGATGACGATGTTGGCTCCGTCTTTAGCTGCTTTCAAAGCGATGGCTTTCCCGATCCCGCGACTCGCTCCGGTGATGAAGAGCGTGCAGCCAGCTAACTTCCTGAAACAGAACACAGGAGCGATCAGACAGGAGCAATCAAACAGGAGCGATTAGACAGTACTGTTTAAATACAAGAGGTATTTCAACAGTACTGTTGAAGCTTAGAGCTATTTAAATAGTACTGTTGAAGCTTAGAGCTATTTAAACAGTACTGTTGTATAGTTGAGGTATTTCAACAGTACTGTTGTAGCGCAGAGGTATTTAAACAGTACTGTTGTGGCCTAGTTATTTTAAACAGTACTGTTGTAGTGTAGAGGGATTTAAACAGTACCGTTGTAGTGCAGCGGTATTTAAACAGTACTGTTGTAGCATAAAGTAATTTAAGAAGTACTGTTGTAGCGCAGAGGTATTTTAAACAGTACTGTTGTATCGTAGAGGTATTTAAAGAGTACTGTTGTGGCGCCCAGGTATTTAAACAGTACTGTTGCAGTGCAGAGGTATTTAAACAGTACTGTTGTAGTGTAGAGTAGAGGTATTTCAACAGTACTGTTGTAGCATAGAGATATTTTAAACAGTACTGTTGGAACGTAGAGGTATTTAAACAGTACTGCTGTAGTGTAGAGGTATTTCAAACAGTAATTTTGTAGCACAGAGGTATTTAAACAGTACTGTTGTAGCCTAGAGTTATTTAAATAGTACTGTTGAAGCGTAGAGCTATTTAAACAGTACTGTTGTATCGTTAAGGTATTTAAACAGTACTGTTGTAGCGCAGAGGTATTTAAACAGTACTGTTGTAGCTTAGAGGTATTTTAAACAGTACTGTTGAAGCGTAGAGCTATTTTAAACAGTACTGTTGTATCGTAGAGGTATTTAAACGGTACTGTTGTAGCGCAGAGGTATTTAAACAGTACTGTTGTAGCCTAGAGTTATTTCAAACAGTACTGTTGTAGTGTAGAGGGATTTAAACAGTACCGTTGTAGTGCAGCGGTATTTAAACAGTACTGTTGTAGCATAGAGTTATTTAAGAAGTACTGTTGTAGCACAGAGGTATTTTAAACAGTACTGTTGTACCATAGAGGTATTTAAACAGTACTGTTGTACCATAGAGGTATTTAAACAGTACTGTTGTGGCGCAGAGGTATTTAAACAGTACTGCTGTAGTGCAGAGGTATTTAAACAGTACTGTTGTAATGTAGACTAGAGGTATTTCAACAGTACTGTTGTAGCATAGAGGTATTTTAAACAGTGCTGTTGTAACGTAGAGGTATTTCAACAGTACTGCTGAAGTGTAGAGGTATTTCAAACAGTAATGTTGTAGCACAGAGGTATTTAGACAGTACTTTTGTAGCGCAGAGGTATTTCAAACAGTACTGTTGTAGTGCAGAGGTATTTAAATAGTACTGTTGAAGCGTAGAGCTATTTAAACAGTAGTGTTAAATCGTTAAGGTATTTAAACAGTACTGTTGTAGCGTAGAGGTATTTAAACAGTACTGTTGTAGCTTAGAGGTATTTTAAACAGTACTGTTGAAGCGTAGAGCTATTTTAAACAGTACTGTTGTATCGTAGAGGTATTTAAACAGTACTGTTGTAGCGCAGAGGTATTTAAACAGTACTGTTGTAGCCTAGAGGTATTTTAACAGTACTGTTGTAGCGTAGAGTGTAGGTATTTAAACAGTACTGTTGTAGTGCAGAGGTATTTCAACAGTACTGTTGTAGCCTAGAGGTATTTAAACAGTACTGTTGTAGTGCAGAGGTATGTAAACAGTACTGTTGCAGCCTAGAGTACAGGTATTTAAACAGTACTGCTGTAGCATAGAGAAGAGGTATTTAAACAGTACTGTTGTAGCGTACAGGTATTTAAACAGTACTGTTGTAGCGTAGAGTTATTTTAAACAGTAATGTTGAAGCTTAGAGCTATTTAAACAGTACTGTTGTATAGTTGAGGTATTTCAACAGTACTGTTGTAGCGCAGAGGTATTTAAACAGTACTGTTGTAGCGTAGAGTTATTTAAATAGTACTGTTGAAGCTTAAAGCTATTTTAAACAGTACTGTTGTATCGTAGAGGTATTTAAACAGTACTGTTGTAGCGCAGAGGTATTTATACAGTACTGTTGTAGCCTAGAAGTATTTAAACAGTACTGTTGTAGCGCAGAGGTATTTAAACAGTGCTGTTGCAGAAAACAGGTATTTAAACAGTACTGTTGTAGCGTAGAGTAGAGGTATTTAAACAGTACTGTTGTATTGCAGAGGTATTTCAAAACTACTGTTGTAGCCTAGAGGTATTTAAACAGTACTGTTGTAGCGTAGAGTAGAGGTATTTAAACAATACTGTTGTAGCATAGAGAAGAGGTATTTAAACAGTACTGTTGTAGCATAGAGCTATTTAAACAGTAGTGTTGTAGCGTAGAGTAATTTAAATAGTACTTTTGAAGTGTAGAGTAGAGGTATTTAAACAGCACTGTTGTAGCATAGAGAAGAGGTATTTAAACAGTACTGTTGTAGCGCAGAGCTATTTAAACAGTACTGTTGTAGCGTAGAGTAATTTAAATAGTACTGTTGAAGCGTAGAGCTATTTAAACAGTACTATTGTATCGTTGAGGTATTTAAACAGTACTGTTGTATCGTTGAGGTATTTAAACAGTTCTGTTGTAGCGCAGAGCTATTTAAACAGTACTGTTGTAGCGTAGAGTTATTTAAACAGTACCGTTGTAGCATAGAGGTATTTTAAACAGTACCGTTGTAGTGTAGATGTATTTAAACTGTACTGTTGTAAAGTAGAGTTATTTTAAACAGTACTGTTGTAGCGTAGAGGTATTTTAAACAGTACTGTTGCAGAATAGAGGTATTTAAACAGTACTGTTGAAGCGTAGAGCTATTTAAATAGTACTGTTGAAGCGTAGAGCTATTTAATCAGTACTGTTGTAAAGTAGAGTTATTTTAAACAGTACTGTTGTAGCTTAGAGGTATTTTAAACAGTACTTTCGTAGCGCAGAGGTATTTAAACAGTACTGTTGTAGCGTAGAGTTATCTAAATAGTACTGTTGAAGCGTAGAGCTATTTAAAAAGGATTGTTGTATCGTTAAGGTATTTAAACAGTACTGTTGTAGTGCAAAGGTATTTAAACAGTACTGTTGTAGCACAGAGGTATTTCAACAGTACTGTTGTAGCACAGAGGTATTTAAACAGTACTGTTGTAGTGTAGAGTAGAGGTATTTAAACAGTACTGTTGTAGCGCAGAGGTATTTCAACAGTACTGTTGTAGCACAGAGGTATTTAAACAGTACTGTTGTAGCGCAGAGCTATTTAAACAGTACTGTTGTAGTGTAGAGGTATTTAAACAGTACTGTTGTAGTGTAGAGGTATTTAAACAGTACTGTTGTAGCCTAGAGGTATTTAAACAGTACTGTTGTAGCCTAGAGGTATTTAAACAGTACTGTTGTAGCCTAGAGGTATTTAAACAGTACTGTTGTAGCCTAGAGGTATTTAAACAGTACTGTTGTAGTGTAGAGGTATTTAAACAGTACTGTTGTAGTGTAGAGGTATTTAAACAGTACTGTTGTAGTGTAGAGGTATTTAAACAGTACTGTTGTATCGTAGAGGTATTTAAACAGTACTGTTGTATCGTAGAGGTATTTAAACAGTACTGTTGTAGTGTAGAGGTATTTAAACAGTACTGTTGTATCGTAGAGGTATTTAAACAGTACTGTTGTATCGTAGAGGTATTTAAACAGTACTGTTGTAGTGTAGAGGTATTTAAACAGTACTGTTGTATTGTAGAGGTATTTAAACAGTACTGTTGTAGCACAGAGGTTTTTAAATGGTACTGAATAACTCCAGACCAGAGAGACCAGATACTCCTCTGTGACCCCCAAACCTCTGAGACAAGGACTACAGACCTACCAGACCCACAGAGACCAGATTCTATCTGGACTTTACTCACCACTCATCCAGCGTCACATAGGGGGTCTGGAATCTGGATTACTTTATTCAGTACTGATCCAGTCTAATCTAAGGGGTCTGGACTCTGGAGTCCTGCTGTGATGTGAGTCTTTAATCAGGATCAGACAGAGTGAAGGACTGAAACCGGATTCTGTGATCAGGACTGAAACAGTGGTTGGACCACGTCCTGACTGCTCAGACCAAACTCCAGAGACTAAACCAGAGAGTGTATCCTGATCCGGACCAAAGGTCATTACACACTAAACCTGGAGTCACACCCGGTTCTGTTTAAATCGTTAATCCGGTTTGATTAGATCGGCTCTATCAGCCTCTAGAGCTAAACCGGTTTAACCCACATAATCATGAAGTTAGTCTGGAGTTTTCTGCAGGTTGAGTCCTGGTATCCCGGGTTAAAGTCAGCGCTACTGCTCCTACAGACCGCTCCGTAAACCGGGTCCGTAGACCGGGTCCGGTACCGTAAACTCACCCCGTGTTCTGCAGCATGGTGGGTCTGACGGCGGGTCAAAAACCAGGAGAACGGATCTGTTAGTCCTGAAGAATGACAAGCTGTCTTCTTCTCCACCTTTCACCCACTTCAAGATATCCACTCACCCGGATATAGCCTACTCTGGCTCACTTCCGGTCTGCAGACAAAGATTCTCACGGTCTGTGAGATCGCTAACTCCGAGCATGGGGATATTAGTGGATCCTGGTTTTAACCTTAAATTTACAGGATATTTTATATTTTCATAGAATCATTCATTCACTCATTCATTTGTGTATTCATTTATTCCATCACTTCATTCGTTCATTCCTTTATTCATTCATTCATTCATTTAATCATTTCATTCTTTCGTTCATTTATTAATTCATTTATTTATTATTACCTATTTCTTGCCTTTTGTCAGTTATTTTCTTTTGACAGTATTTCTCTCACCATGCTCGTGTTTGCTGTCATTTTTTCAGGCCAACCTCAAATTTATGAAGTTACTTAACTTCATTAAAAATAAAATAACCCAATCACTTCAGTTTTAAGTTCATTAATGGTTTTTTTCCATCTTCATCTCTGTTTTTAACTCCTGTTGTCTTTCTTGGTCTTTTTTTCCTCCTCAGTGTCAGTCATCCCTTCAAAGATCGTGTATTGTGTCCATCCAGAAGCTGATCTTATCGATCCCTCTGATCAGAGGCGTGTCTGCAGGGCCGCCATGTTTTCTCGTGACGTCACCAATAGGGAAGTGATCTCGTTGTTCTCCGTGGTTGCTGAGAGCTGCTGGAGGCTCGCGGACCTAAAACTGCTCTTCCTCCTCTTCCTCCTCGCGGACCATGGACGGGTGAGCGCGGGAAAAACCTCCCCAACCTTTCCAGAATGTTCCCCGTTTTTCCCTCCTTCCTTCTCTCGTTTCCTTGGTGACTGAGCCGCACCTGCGCGTGCCTCGGCGTCACCTCCCGCTCCTGTTTGTTGTTGTTTTTGTTTACTTGTTTACGGACTCGTTTCCCGCCAGTAGACCCGGGTTTCTGAGCTCGGATCTCCGCTCCTCGCGCCGTTTGTCGGTGTGTTTGATCTTTGTGTTTTTGTTTTGGTCCGAGAGAACAGTGACGGTTCAGCGACGTGGTTTGATTGGCTGAAATATCGCGATAACTCCGTGAACATAAAGTACAGAGATGGTACAGAGTTATGGCTGCTGAATATAATCCTGTTTGACAGAAATGTTTGATATTCTGGATCATTCTGGTTCCCTCTGATCAGATAAAGACTAAATGTTCTCTAACATGAAGCCTACACGTTTATTTATCAGGATGCTGCTTTAAAATCAGAAATAAGACTACATTTATTAGAAGGTAGTCTTCTTATGTTCCTTTAAAGGTGGTTTAAGGTGAACTCATTAAAGTCAAACCAGTCAGTGCCTGTATCACAGGTTGGTAATATTCCCTGTACTGAAATAAAATAACCCAGTCACTGTTAACGTTGATCAGCATCAAACGTCCCTAACTTTATAAAAAACAAAACCTTTTAATCAGACAGCTGTGGAGGAAAGGAATGAACCCTTAGAGCAGAGATGCTCAACCTGTGGCTCTTTAATGTCTACATTTAAAATATTATCCCTCAGAAAAGGGAACCTTTGACCTCAGAGATTAATCACATTAACCTCTGACCTCAGAGATTAACCTCATTAACCTTTGACCTCAGAGATTAATCACATTAACCTTTGACCTCAGAGATTAACCTCATTAACCTTTGACCTCAGAGATTAATCACATTAATCTTTGACCTCAGAGATTAATCACATTGATCTTTGACCTCAGAGATTAATCACATTAATCTTTGACCTCAGAGATTAATCACATTAATCTTTAATCTTTGACCTCAGAAATCAATCACATTAACCTTTGACCTCAGAAATTAATCACATTAACCTCTGACCTCAGAGATTAACCTCATTAACCTTTGACCTCAGAGATTAATCACATTAACCTCTGACCTCAGAGATTAACCTCATTAACCTTTGACCTCAGAGATTAACCTCATTAACCTTTGACCTCAGAGATTAACCTCCTTAACCTTTGACCTCAGAGATTAATCACATTAATCTTTGACCTCAGAGATTAATCACATTAACCTTTGACCTCAGAGATTAATCACATTAACCTTTGACCTCAGAGATTAATCACATTAACCTCTGACCTCAGAGATTAACCTCATTAACCTTTGACCTCAGAGATTAATCACATTAACCTTTGACCTCAGAGATTAATCACATTGATCTTTGACCTCAGAGATTAATCTTTAATCTTTGACCTCAGAGATTAATCACATTAATCTTTGACCTCAGAGATTAATCACATTAATCTTTAATCTTTGACCTCAGAAATCAATCACATTAACCTTTGACCTCAGAAATTAATCACATTAATCTTTAATCTTTGACCTCAGAAATCAATCACATTAACCTTTGACCTCAGAAATAAATCACATTAATCTTTAATCTTTGACCTCAGAAATTAATCGCATTAACCTTTGACCTCAGAGATTAATCACATTAACCTTTGACCTCAGAAATTAATCACATTAATCTTTGACCTCAGAAATTAATCACATTAATCTTAAATCTTTGACCTCAGAAATTAATCACATTAATCTTTAATCTTTGACCTCAGAAATTAATCACATTAATCTTAAATCTTTGACCTCAGAAATTAATCACATTAATCTCTAATCTTTGACCTCAGCAATTAATCACATTAATCTTTGACCTCAGAAATTAATGACATTAATCTCTAATCTTTGACCTCAGAAATTAATCACATTAACCTTTGACCTCAGAAATAAATCACATTAATCTTTAACCTTTGACCTGAGAAATTAATCGCATTAACCTTTGACCTCAGAGATTAATCACATTAACCTTTGACCTCAGAAATTAATCACATTAATCTTTGACCTCAGAAATTAATCACTTTAATCTTTGACCTCAGAAATTAATCACATTAATCTTTAATCTTTGACCTCAGAAATTAATCACATTAATCTTAAATCTTTGACCTCAGAAATTAATCACATTAATCTCTAATCTTTGACCTCAGAAATTAATCACATTAATCTTTGACCTCAGAAATTAATCACATTAATCTCTAATCTTTGACCTCAGAAATTAATCACATTAATCTTTAATCTTTGACCTCAGAAATTAATCACATTAATCTTTGACCTCAGAAATTAATCACATTAATCTTAAATCTTTGACCTCAGAAATTAATCACATTAATCTTAAATCTTTGACCTCAGAAATTAATCACATTAATCTTTGACCTCAGAGATTAATCACATTAATCTTAAATCTTTGACCTCAGAAATTAATCACATTAATCTTAAATCTTTGACCTCAGAAATTAATCACATTAATCTTAAATCTTTGACCTCAGAAATTAATCACATTAATTAGTTTGTTTCCCAGATTTATACTGAAGACTTTTTTTGCCCCCTCTTCACCGTTTTGTTCCCTCTTCACCCAGCTAAACTACCTTTGCCATTTTTGCCCATTTCTGCCACTTCTTTTTGCCCATGTTTTCCCCCATCTTTTCCCCTTTTCACCAATTTAAGCTGCCTTTTGCCATTAAATACCACTTGTTTCCTATTCTTTTGTCTGATTTTGCCACTCTTGACTGCTTTGCCCATTTGAGTCACTTTTCTCTAATTTTTTTTGTCACATTTTTCCTCTTTTGGACCATTTTTGCCCCCTTTAAAAAATTTTTATGGCTATTTCAAGCTGTTTTTTTTGCCACTTTTCACCATTTTTCCACAATTTAAGCTGCCTTTTGCCATCAAATAACACTCGTTTCCCCTTTTTTGCCCATTTTTGCAATTTCTTGTAGCCACATTAATCCCATTTTTGCCCTTATTCACCATTTTTCACCCATTTAAGCTACCTTTTGCCATTAAATACCACTGGTTTCCTATTCTTTTGTCTGATTTTTCCACCCTTGACTGTTTTTGTCCATTTGAGTCACTTTTCTCTAATTTTTTTGCCATGTTTTTTCCAGTGTTCACCTCTTAGATTGTGGCTCTTGTGAAGGTATTTTTCACCAGTGTGGCTCTGTGGTTGGTCAGGGTTGAGTAACACTGACTTAGATAAAACACTGAAACTCCTCAGTCATGGCTAGACTCCACAATAACACAGGTAGAGGTTTTCATGTTTGTGCATTGTTGAATCAGCTGTATCAAATATTTTTGACTTTAACTTTGTATTATTTTACATTTAGAGGCTGGAAACCATCTGACTGTGCTCAGTCTGATATTACTGTCAGCACTGATCTGTTTGTGTTTTATTTCCTGCAGAAATCAGACTTTCCCTCCTTCAGCAGCTCTGCGAACATGAGCACGTCTAACCTGCCCACAGGTGAGTCCAGTACAGTAAAAGTGTTTGTTTAAATTTTGGCGTATTGATAAATCAGTGACTGTGTATTGTTGTAATGATTATTGATTAATTTTATTGTGTTAACGTCTGTATTAAAATTATTTTAATGTTATATTTTCATTGATTATCTTTATTGTGTTAACGTTTGTACTAAAGGAGTCATATTTGACCCTTTTAAGACAAGTTTATATCAGCCCCAGAGGTCCCCAAAACATGTCTGTGAAGCTTGTTGCTGAAAAAACGCTCCAGTATAGGATTTTAGTACATCTAAAACTCGCTCAATTTCCCTTCTCAGAACGAGCCGTTTCTGTGTCTGTGGCTTTAAATGGTAATTAGCTGTCTGACTCCACCCCTGACCACACCCCTCTCAGGAAATGGATGCAGTACTCCTGGTACTACAGACACTTTTATCCAAAGATTAGACCTTGACTAGGATTTGAACCATTAACCTCCCAGACCTCCCAGCAGGGTAACCCACTGAGCGATCCAGCAGCTCAGCTGGTAGCTGAGGGGATCAGTAGAGGAGGGTTAATGTTATATTTGTATTGATTAATTTTATTGTGTACTTTATTTAAAGTCATTTTAATGTTATATATTTTTTGCCATCTGTTAACATGGAGAGCTGTACACGCTAACGGTGTGTCTGTTTGTTTCTCTCCACAGTGGATGGCACTGATAGGCTGTGTGTTTCTGAGCGTGCTCAGTGCATCCCTTCCCGGGTTCTTCATCTGCGTCAGCTTCCTCCTGACGTTTCTGAACAGGAAGTGCTTGCTGTGGCGCTTCCTTTTGGACGAGTTAGTAAGCTGATCACGCTGAAGACTAAAAACCAGGTAGCCAGCCGCCATCTTGGAGAGGGGTAGCAGAGCCTCCGCCTGTTTACACTTCATGCTATCAAAAATATAAAGAAAGATTTTGTTAAAGAGACGTTCTACCAGGATATACGCCCATGTTTGGTCACCAGCTCTGACATCAGAAAACAGTTTCTTTAGTTATGATGGAATAAAAATAACCGTCACATCCGTCTGATTGGCTTTCAGGCGTTTCTAGAAATGATGTCAGAGGAAGCAGCTGTTACCATGGTGAACTACTACACTTCAGTCCCGCCCACCGTCAGGAACCAGCCAATCTATATTCAGTATTCAAATCACCGCGAGCTCAAGACTGACAATCTGACCAATCAGGTGACAAAAAGCAGCCTTAACCCCGCCCACATTAACACTTTCATATAGAAATTATTTTATTATGAAAATTTAATGTTGACATGAATTTGTTTGGAAATTATTTTTTAAAAAGTCCAAAATTTAGTGTGTTAAAGTATGAGAGAGAAAGTGTTTCCTTAATTTTTACTACAAACATCTGAATAAAGATTAGAGACTTTTATGTGGTTTAAGTGGGATTTTCCATTTTCTGCCACTAATTTTTCATTTTATTCACTAAATTAATAAAGGTTTTTTTTTTTTGACAGAGAGCAGCGCTGCAGGCCATCAGTACAGCAACAATGCATTCTGGGAACATGGCGTCAGGAGGAGAGGGGAGGGGCTTAATTCTTAGTCAGAGTCCTGTCCTGAGAATCATCGTAGAGAATTTATTTTACCCGGTGACACTGGAGGTCCTGCAGCAGGTGGGCTGGTTTAACTGTTTAATGCTCTGAGTTATAGCTGATTATTGATTTATTGATTTTGGATCTCTGTGTGATAGTTTCTGTTTTATTGCTGTCATCCTGAGGTTTTTTATTGTTTTTTAGATTAGCTATTACTGTGTTATTACTGTGTTATAACTGTGTTATAACTGTTATTACTGTTATTACTGTGTTATTACTGTTATTACTGTTATTACTGTGTTTTTACTGTTATTACTGTGTTATAACTGTGTTATTACTTGTTATTACTGTTATTACTGTGTTATTACTGTTATTACTGTGTTATTACTGTGTTATTACTTGTTATTACTGTTATTACTGTGTTATTACTGTTATTACTGTGTTATTACTGTTATTACTGTGTTATTACTGTGTTATTACTTGTTATTACTGTTATTACTGTGTTATTACCGTGTTATTACTGTAATTATTGTGTTATTACTGTTATTACTGTTATTACTGTGTTATTACTGTTATTACTGTAATTACTGTGTTATTACTGTGTTATTACTGTTATTACTGTGTTTTTACTGTTATTACTGTGTTATTACTGTGTTATTACTGTTATTACTGTTATTACTGTGTTATTACTGTTATTACTGTGTTATTACTGTTATTACTGTGTTATTACTGTGTTATTACTGTGTTATTACTGTGTTATTACTGTTATTACTGTAATTACTGTGTTATTACTGTGTTATTACTGTTATTACTGTGTTTTTACTGTTATTACTGTGTTATTACTGTGTTATTACTGTTATTACTGTTATTACTGTGTTATTACTGTTATTACTGTGTTATTACTGTTATTACTGTGTTATTACTGTTATTACTGTGTTATTACTGTGTTATTACTGTGTTATTACTGTTATTACTGTTATTACTGTGTTATTACTGTGTTATTACTGTGTTTTTACTGTTATTACTGTTATTACTGTGTTATTACTGTGTTATTACTGTTATAACTGTGTTATTACTGTTATTACTGTGTTATTACTGTGTTTTTACTGTTATTACTGTTATTACTGTGTTATTACTGTGTTATTACTGTTATAACTGTGTTATTACTGTTATTACTGTGTTATTACTGTGTTTTTACTGTTATTACTGTTATTACTGTGTTATTACTGTGTTATTACTGTTATAACTGTGTTATTACTGTTATTACTGTGTTTTTACTGTTATTACTGTTATTACTGTTATTACTGTGTTATTACTGTTATTACTGTTATTACTGTGTTATTACTGTGTTATTACTGTTATAACTGTGTTATTACTGTGTTATTACTGTTATTACTGTGTTATTACTGATATTACTGTTATAACTGTGTTATTACTGTGTTATTACTGTTATTACTGTTATTACTGTTATTACTGTGTTATTACTGTGTTATTACTTGTTATTACTGTTATTACTGTGTTATTACTGTTATTACTGTGTTATTACTGTTATTACTGTTATTACTGTGTTATTACTGTGTTATTACTGTTATTACTGTGTTTTTACTGTGTTATTACTGTTATTACTGTGTTATTACTGTGTTATTACTGTTATTACTGTGTTATTACTGTGTTATTACTGTTATTACTGTGTTTTTACTGTTATTACTGTTATTACTGTGTTATTACTGTTATAACTGTGTTATTACTGTGTTATTACTGTTATAACTGTGTTATTACTGTGTTATTACTGTTATTACTGTGTTATTACTGTGTTATAGTGCTGTGTTTATTGTGTCATATATATGTTATTTCTGTGTTACAGATTCATGATTTATTGATTTTTTAAAATTTTATTATTAAGGCATAAAACCTCTGTTTTATCATGTTATTGATCTGTTATTGATGCGTTCTAGCTTTTTATTGATCTGTTATTGATGCGTTCTAGCTTTTTATTGATCTGTTATTGATGCGTTCTAGCTTTTTATTGATCAGTTATTGATATGTTCTAGCTTTTATTGATCTGTTATTGATGCGTTCTAGCTTTTTATTGATCTGTTATTGATGCGTTCTAGCTTTTATTGATCTGTTATTGATGCGTTCTAGCTTTTATTGATCTGTTATTGATGCGTTCTAGCTTTTATTGATCTGTTATTGATGCGTTCTAGCTTTTTATTGATCTGTTATTGATGCGTTCTAGCTTTTATTGATCTGTTATTGATGCGTTCTAGCTTTTATTGATCTGTTATTGATGCGTTCTAGCTTTTTATTGATCTGTTATTGATGCGTTCTAGCTTTTATTGATCTGTTATTGATGCGTTCTAGCTTTTATTGATCTGTTATTGATGCGTTCTAGCATTTTATTGATCAGTTGTTGATAGGTTCTAGCTTTTAATTGATCTGTTATAGATACGTTCTAGCTTTTTATTGATCTGTTATTGATGCGTTCTAGCTTTTATTGATCTGTTATTGATGTGTTCTAGCTTTTTATTGATCTGTTATTGATGCGTTCTAGCTTTTTATTGATCTGTTATTGATGCGTTCTAGCTTTTTATTGATCTGTTATTGATGCGTTCTAGCTTTTTATTGATCAGTTATTGATATGTTCTAGCTTTTATTGATCTGTTATTGATGCGTTCTAGCTTTTTATTGATCTGTTATTGATGCGTTCTAGCTTTTATTGATCTGTTATTGATGCGTTCTAGCTTTTATTGATCTGTTATTGATGCGTTCTAGCTTTTTATTGATCTGTTATTTATCGGTTCTAGCTTTTATTGATCTGTTATTGATGCGTTCTAGCTTTTATTGATCTGTTATTGATGCGTTCTAGCTTTTTATTGATCTATGCGTTCTAGCTTTTATTGATCTGTTATTGATGCGTTCTAGCTTTTAATTGTGAGTTTATTGATCGTTATTAGCTTTTATTGATCTGTTATTGATGCGTTCTAGCTTTTATTGATCTGTTATTGATGCGTTCTAGCATTTTATTGATCAGTTGTTGATAGGTTCTAGCTTTTAATTGATCTGTTATAGATACGTTCTAGCTTTTTATTGATCTGTTATTGATGCGTTCTAGCTTTTATTGATCTGTTATTGATGTGTTCTAGCTTTTTATTGATCTGTTATTGATGCGTTCTAGCATTTTATTGATCAGTTATTGATAGGTTCTAGCTTTTATTGATCTGTTATTGATGCGTTCTAGCTTTTATTGATCTGTTATTGATGCGTTCTAACTTTTTATTGATCTGTTATTGATAGGTTCTAGCTTTTATTGATCTGTTATTGATGCGTTCTAGCTTTTTATTGATCTGTTATTGATGCGTTCTAGCATTTTATTGATCAGTTATTGATAGGTTCTAGCTTTTATTGATCTGTTATTGATGCGTTCTAGCTTTTTATTGATCTGTTATTGATGCGTTCTAGCTTTTTATTGATACGTTCTAGCTTTTTATCGATCAGTTATTGATAGGTTCTAGCTTTTATTGATCTGTTATTGATGCGTTCTAGCTTTTTATTGATCTGTTATTGATGCGTTCTAGCTTTTTATTGATCAGTTATTGATATGTTCTAGCTTTTTATTGATCTGTTATTGATACGTTCTAGCTTTTTATCGATCAGTTATTGATAGGTTCTAGCTTTTATTGATCTGTTATTGATGCGTTCTAGCTTTTTATTGATCTGTTATTGATGCGTTCTAGCTTTTTATTGATTTGTTATTGATGCGTTCTAGCATTTTATTGATCAGTTATTGATATGTTCTAGCTTTTATTGATCTGTTATTGATGCGTTCTAGCTTTTATTGATCTGTTATTGATGTGTTCTAGCTTTTTATTGATCTGTTATTGATGCGTTCTAGCATTTTATTGATCAGTTATTGATAGGTTCTAGCTTTTATTGATCTGTTATTGATGCGTTCTAGCATTTTATTGATCTGTTATTGATGCGTTCTAGCTTTTTATTGATCTGTTATTGATAGGTTCTAGCTTTTATTGATCTGTTATTGATGCGTTCTAGCTTTTTATTGATCTGTTATTGATAGGTTCTAGCTTTTATTGATCTGTTATTGATGCGTTCTAGCTTTTTATTGATCTGTTATTGATGCGTTCTAGCATTTTATTGATCAGTTATTGATGTGTTCTAGCTTTTATTGATCTGTTATTGATGCGTTCTAGCTTTTTATTGATCTGTTATTGATACGTTCTAGCTTTTTATTGATCAGTTATTGATAGGTTCTAGCTTTTATTGATCTGTTATTGATGCGTTCTAGCTTTTATTGATCTGTTATTGATGCGTTCTAGCTTTTTATTGATCTGTTATTGATGCGTTCTAGCTTTTTATTGATCAGTTATTGATATGTTCTAGCTTTTATTGATCTGTTATTGATGCGTTCTAGCTTTTTATTGATCTGTTATTGATGCGTTCTAGCTTTTTATTGATCAGTTATTGATATGTTCTAGCTTTTATTGATCTGTTATTGATGCGTTCTAGCTTTTTATTGATCTGTCATTGATGCGTTCTAGCTTTTATTGATCTGTTATTGATGCGTTCTAGCTTTTATTGATCTGTTATTGATGCGTTCTAGCTTTTTATTGATCTGTTATTGATGAGTTCAATCTTTTATTGAACTGTTATTGATGGTTTTTAGCTTTTATTGATCTGTTATTGATGCGTTCTAGCTTTTATTGATCTGTTATTGATGCGTTCTAGCTTTTATTGATCTGTTGTTGATGCGTTCTAGCTTTTTATTGATCTGTTATTGATGTGTTCTAGCTTTTATTGATCTGTTATTGATGCGTTCTAGCTTTTATTGATCTGTTATTGATGCGTTCTAGCTTTTATTTATCTGTTATTTATTCGTTCTAGCTTTTATTTATCTGTTATTGATGGGTTATAGCTTTTATTGATCAGTTATTGATATGTTCTAGCTTTTATTGATCTGTTATTGATGCGTTCTAGCTTTTATTGATCTGTTATTGATGCGTTCTAGCTTTTTATTGATCTGTTATTGATATGTTCTAGCTTTTATTGATCTGTTATTGATGCGTTCTAGCTTTTTATTGATCTGTTATTGATGCGTTCTAGCTTTTTATTGATCTGTTATTGATGCGTTCTAGCTTTTTATTGATCTGTTATTGATGCGTTCTAGCTTTTTATTGATCAGTTATTGATATGTTCTAGCTTTTATTGATCTGTTATTGATGCGTTCTAGCTTTTTATTGATCTGTTATTGATGCGTTCTAGCTTTTTATTGATCAGTTATTGATATGTTCTAGCTTTTATTGATCTGTTATTGATGCGTTCTAGCTTTTATTGATCTGTTATTGATGCGTTCTAGCTTTTTATTGATCTGTTATTGATGCGTTCTAGCTTTTTATTGATCAGTTATTGATATGTTCTAGCTTTTATTGATCTGTTATTGATGCGTTCTAGCTTTTTATTGATCTGTTATTGATGCGTTCTAGCTTTTTATTGATCTGTTATTGATGCGTTCTAGCTTTTTATTGATCTGTTATTGATGCGTTCTAGCTTTTATTGATCTGTTATTGATGCGTTCTAGCTTTTATTGATCTGTTATTGATGCGTTCTAGCTTTTTATTGATCTGTTATTGATAGGTTCTAGCTTTTATTGATCTGTTATTGATGCGTTCTAGCTTTTTATTGATCTGTTATTGATGCGTTCTAGCATTTTATTGATCAGTTATTGATGTGTTCTAGCTTTTATTGATCTGTTATTGATGCGTTCTAGCTTTTTATTGATCTGTTATTGATACGTTCTAGCTTTTTATTGATCAGTTATTGATAGGTTCTAGCTTTTATTGATCTGTTATTGATGCGTTCTAGCTTTTATTGATCTGTTATTGATGCGTTCTAGCTTTTTATTGATTTGTTATTGATGCGTTCTAGCTTTTTATTGATCAGTTATTGATATGTTCTAGCTTTTATTGATCTGTTATTGATGCGTTCTAGCTTTTTATTGATCTGTTATTGATGCGTTCTAGCTTTTTATTGATCAGTTATTGATATGTTCTAGCTTTTATTGATCTGTTATTGATGCGTTCTAGCTTTTTATTGATCTGTCATTGATGCGTTCTAGCTTTTATTGATCTGTTATTGATGCGTTCTAGCTTTTATTGATCTGTTATTGATGCGTTCTAGCTTTTTATTGATCTGTTATTGATGCGTTCTAACTTTTATTGATCTGTTATTGATGCGTTCTAGCTTTTTATTGATCTGTTATTGATGCGTTCTAGCTTTTATTGATCTGTTATTGATGCGTTCTAGCTTTTATTGATCTGTTGTTGATGCGTTCTAGCTTTTTATTGATCTGTTATTGATGTGTTCTAGCTTTTATTGATCTGTTATTGATGCGTTCTAGCTTTTATTGATCTGTTATTGATGCGTTCTAGCTTTTATTGATCTGTTATTGATGCGTTCTAGCTTTTATTGATCTGTTATTGATGCGTTCTAGCTTTTTATTGATCTGTTATTGATGCGTTCTAGCTTTTTATTGATCAGTTATTGATATGTTCTAGCTTTTATTGATCTGTTATTGATGCGTTCTAGCTTTTATTGATCTGTTATTGATGCGTTCTAGCTTTTTATTGATCTGTTATTGATGCGTTCTAGCTTTTATTGATCTGTTATTGATGCGTTCTAGCTTTTTATTGATCTGTTATTGATGCGTTCTAGCTTTTATTGATCTGTTATTGATGCGTTCTAGCTTTTATTGATCTGTTATTGATGCGTTCTAGCTTTTATTGATCTGTTATTGATGCGTTCTAGCTTTTTATTGATCAGTTATTGATATGTTCTAGCTTTTATTGATCTGTTATTGATGCGTTCTAGCTTTTTATTGATCTGTTATTGATGCGTTCTAGCTTTTTATTGATCAGTTATTGATATGTTCTAGCTTTTATTGATCTGTTATTGATCGTTCTATTTTTTATTGATCTTTTATTTATGCGTTCTAGCTTTTATTGATCTGTTATTGATGCGTTCTAGCTTTTATTGATCTGTTATTGATGCGTTCTAGCTTTTATTGATCTGTTATTGATGCGTTCTAGCTTTTATTGATCTGTTATTGATGCGTTCTAGCTTTTTATTGATCTGTTATTGATGCGTTCTAGCTTTTTATTGATTTGTTATTGATGCGTTCTAGCTTTTATTGATCTGTTATTGATGCGTTCTAGCTTTTATTGATCTGTTATTGATGCGTTCTAGCTTTTATTGATCTGTTATTGATGCGTTCTAGCTTTTATTGATCTGTTATTGATGCGTTCTAGCTTTTATTGATCTGTTATTGATGCGTTCTAGCTTTTTATTGATCTGTTATTGATGCGTTCTAGCTTTTTATTGATCTGTTATTGATGCGTTCTAGCTTTTATTGATCTGTTATTGATGCGTTCTAGCTTTTTATTGATCTGTTATTGATGCGTTCTAGCTTTTTATTGATCAGTTATTGATATGTTCTAGCTTTTATTGATCTGTTATTGATGCGTTCTAGCTTTTTATTGATCTGTTATTGATGCGTTCTAGCTTTTATTGATCTGTTATTGATGCGTTCTAGCTTTTATTGATCTGTTATTGATGCGTTCTAGCTTTTTATTGATCTGTTATTGATGCGTTCTAGCTTTTATTGATCTGTTATTGATGCGTTCTAGCTTTTATTGATCTGTTATTGATGCGTTCTAGCTTTTTATTGATCTGTTATTGATGTGTTCTAGCTTTTATTGATCTGTTATTGATGCGTTCTAGCTTTTATTGATCTGTTATTGATGCGTTCTAGCTTTTATTGATCTGTTATTGATGCGTTCTAGCTTTTATTGATCAGTTATTGATATGTTCTAGCTTTTATTGATCTGTTATTGATGCGTTCTAGCTTTTTATTGATCTGTTATTGATGCGTTCTAGCTTTTATTGATCTGTTATTGATGCGTTCTAGCTTTTATTGATCTGTTATTGATGCGTTCTAGCTTTTTATTGATCTGTTATTGATGCGTTCTAGCTTTTATTGATCTGTTATTGATGCGTTCTAGCTTTTTATTGATCTGTTATTGATGCGTTCTAGCTTTTTATTGATATTTTATTGATGCGTTCTAGCTTTTATTGATCAGTTATTGATATGTTCGAGCTTTTATGGTTCTGTTATTTATGCCTTCTTTGTATTAATTTAACTGTTATTGATGCGTTCTAGCTTTTATTGATCTGTTATTGATGCGTTCTAGCTTTTATTGATCTGTTATTGATGCGTTCTAGCTTTTTATTGATCTGTTATTGATGCGTTCTAGCTTTTATTGATCTGTTATTGATGCGTTCTAGCTTTTATTGATCTGTTATTGATGCGTTCTAGCTTTTATTGATCTGTTATTGATGTGTTCTAGCTTTTATTGATCTGTTATTGATGCGTTCTAGCTTTTATTGATCTGTTATTGATGCGTTCTAGCTTTTATTGATCTGTTATTGATGCGTTCTAGCTTTTTATTGATCTGTTATTGATGCGTTCTAGCTTTTTATTGATCTGTTATTGATGCGTTCTAGCTTTTATTGATCTGTTATTGATGCGTTCTAGCTTTTATTGATCTGTTATTGATGCGTTCTAGCTTTTATTGATCTGTTATTGATGCGTTCTAGCTTTTATTGATCTGTTATTGATGCGTTCTAGCTTTTTATTGATCTGTTATTGATGCGTTCTAGCTTTTTATTGATCAGTTATTGATATGTTCTAGCTTTTATTGATCTGTTATTGATGCGTTCTAGCTTTTTATTGATCTGTTATTGATGCGTTCTAGCTTTTTATTGATCAGTTATTGATATGTTCTAGCTTTTATTGATCTGTTATTGATGCGTTCTAGCTTTTTATTGATCTGTTATTGATGCGTTCTAGCTTTTTATTGATCAGTTATTGATATGTTCTAGCTTTTATTGATCTGTTATTGATGCGTTCTATTTTTTTATTGATCTGTTATTGATGCGTTCTAGCTTTTATTGATCTGTTATTGATGCGTTCTAGCTTTTATTGATCTGTTATTGATGCGTTCTAGCTTTTATTGATCTGTTATTGATGCGTTCTAGCTTTTATTGATCTGTTATTGATGCGTTCTAGCTTTTTATTGATCTGTTATTGATGCGTTCTAGCTTTTTATTGATCTGTTATTGATGCGTTCTAGCTTTTTATTGATTTGTTATTGATGCGTTCTAGCTTTTATTGATCTGTTATTGATGCGTTCTAGCTTTTATTGATCTGTTATTGATGCGTTCTAGCTTTTATTGATCTGTTATTGATGCGTTCTAGCTTTTATTGATCTGTTATTGATGCGTTCTAGCTTTTATTGATCTGTTATTGATGCGTTCTAGCTTTTTATTGATCTGTTATTGATGCGTTCTAGCTTTTTATTGATCTGTTATTGATGCGTTCTAGCTTTTATTGATCTGTTATTGATGCGTTCTAGCTTTTTATTGATCTGTTATTGATGCGTTCTAGCTTTTTATTGATCAGTTATTGATATGTTCTAGCTTTTATTGATCTGTTATTGATGCGTTCTAGCTTTTTATTGATCTGTTATTGATGCGTTCTAGCTTTTATTGATCTGTTATTGATGCGTTCTAGCTTTTATTGATCTGTTATTGATGCGTTCTAGCTTTTTATTGATCTGTTATTGATGCGTTCTAGCTTTTATTGATCTGTTATTGATGCGTTCTAGCTTTTATTGATCTGTTATTGATGCGTTCTAGCTTTTTATTGATCTGTTATTGATGTGTTCTAGCTTTTTATTGATCTGTTATTGATGCGTTCTAGCTTTTTATTGATCTGTTATTGATGCGTTCTAGCTTTTATTGATCTGTTATTGATGCGTTCTAGCTTTTTATTGATCAGTTATTGATATGTTCTAGCTTTTATTGATCTGTTATTGATGCGTTCTAGCTTTTTATTGATCTGTTATTGATGCGTTCTAGCTTTTATTGATCTGTTATTGATGCGTTCTAGCTTTTATTGATCTGTTATTGATGCGTTCTAGCTTTTTATTGATCTGTTATTGATGCGTTCTAGCTTTTATTGATCTGTTATTGATGCGTTCTAGCTTTTTATTGATCTGTTATTGATGCGTTCTAGCTTTTTATTGATCTGTTATTGATGCGTTCTAGCTTTTTATTGATCAGTTATTGATATGTTCTAGCTTTTATTGATCTGTTATTGATGCGTTCTAGCTTTTTATTGATCTGTTATTGATGCGTTCTAGCTTTTATTGATCTGTTATTGATGCGTTCTAGCTTTTATTGATCTGTTATTGATGCGTTCTAGCTTTTTATTGATCTGTTATTGATGCGTTCTAGCTTTTATTGATCTGTTATTGATGCGTTCTAGCTTTTATTGATCTGTTATTGATGCGTTCTAGCTTTTTATTGATCTGTTATTGATGTGTTCTAGCTTTTTATTGATCTGTTATTGATGCGTTCTAGCTTTTTATTGATCTGTTATTGATGCGTTCTAGCTTTTATTGATCTGTTATTGATGCGTTCTAGCTTTTTATTGATCTGTTATTGATGCGTTCTAGCTTTTATTGATCTGTTATTGATGCGTTCTAGCTTTTTATTGATCTGTTATTGATGCGTTCTAGCTTTTATTGATCTGTTATTGATGCGTTCTAGCTTTTTATTGATCTGTTATTGATGCGTTCTAGCTTTTATTGATCTGTTATTGATGCGTTCTAGCTTTTATTGATCTGTTATTGATGCGTTCTAGCTTTTTATTGATCAGTTATTGATATGTTCTAGCTTTTATTGATCTGTTATTGATGCGTTCTAGCTTTTTATTGATCTGTTATTGATGCGTTCTAGCTTTTTATTGATCAGTTATTGATATGTTCTAGCTTTTATTGATCTGTTATTGATTCTAGCTCTGTGTTGTATTTGTTTTTCTGATTTTTCTGTGTTGAATTTCTCTTGGTTTCAGATCTTCAGTAAGTTCGGCTCGGTGTTGAAAATCATCACATTCACCAAAAACAATCAGTTTCAGGCTCTGCTGCAGTTCAGCGACGCCGTGCACGCTCAGCACGCCAAGGCGGTGAGTCACATGCACGCCCACAGGCAGGAGTTTCCCTCCATCTTTAGATGATCCACACTAAAACCAGGGAGTTTCTGACGTCCGTGGTTAGAGCTTAGACACCATGACAGCCCGACCACACCCCGCTGAAGCTCTGAGCCAATCAGACGTCAGCTCTGTCTCTGTGTCTTTCAGTCATTGGACGGTCAGAACATCTATAACGGCTGCTGCACGCTGAGGATCGACTTCTCCAAACTGAGCACGCTCAACGTCAAGTACAACAACGACAAGAGCCGAGACTTCACCCGCGCCGACCTGCCCACGGGAGAGCTGGACCCCACGGCTGCCTTCGGTGAGAGCAGCTAACGCTAATGCTAATGCTAATGCTAATGCTAACCCCAGCTCAGTTCTTACCTCAGATATTCCCGTCAGACTTTAAAGTCAGAGAAGTCTCTGTCCTAGCTGACCCTCAGGGGGACCGCTGGTCCTCAGTCACTAAGACTGACTCTAGGACCACCTCTCCTCTTTCTAACCTTGAAGGGTGGATCCCGCCCCCTGTTTGATGCTGTGCAGTTTGTCTGACTGGAGGGGGGTTTTAGGGTTTTAGGTTTTCTGCTCCTGTCCTGAAGCCTCATTTATAAAACTATATTAATGTGCCTGAAGCTGTAAATAACGTTCCTCAGAGGGTCGGACTGTGGCTGAAGTAAAAAGAAATGGTCCGACATAAAAGTGGAGGTGAAAAGGCGTTATCGCTCTCCATAGAAAGAGTGTCCGTGTGACAGGTGGGGGAAAGGGCACACCGGAGCTCACCCCCACAGGGATCATTAGGGAATCCCTCCTGAACGGTGTGGTGACGGAGGGGAGGCGGAGGGGGACACGGATGCACCAAATGCGGCAGAAGCACCAGATGAAGGTAGTTGTATTCTCTTGTTAAAGAGGCAAAATGAACATACAACACAAACACATGTGGAGCGTAATTCACAATAGTTTATTTAAAGTTGAATAGCCTAATTGATCAGCAGTTTTGCACAATGATCCTGTCATTTTGATTACAATTATTATAAATGTAAAACTTTATTTGTATGGCACATTTTGGGAACACGGTTACTGTCCGCCTTATTGTTTATGTGAATGGTGTCATAATTACATGTAGCTCGGGTTTGTTTCACAATGACAGAACATGTTTGATTCAATAATACAGGCTACTGTATGTAGGCGCGCATGCACGTGCGTGTGTTCGCACACTCCCTGGGGCATCAATGTAGATTTTTCCTCTTTCTTTGTTTTTGCAAATATCTCCTTTATATATGATATGCGTTGTGAAATGTGAAATATTCGATTATTTCACACAAATGTATCAATTTCACAAAGCAGTCTTTAATTTCATCCTTACTCTTGGGATCGCAGTTTCCCGTCTCCAGAATTTGTGCGTACGGCAGGGTCAGACCTGCCATGGAGGTGCGCTCATTCTCCCTTCAAGTTTGTTTTTTATAAATCCAAAATGTTGCTTACAAGTGGCGAACGCTTTCTTTTGTGCGGACGCAGCGTTTATGAATGAGGCCCCTGGACCCA
This sequence comes from Cheilinus undulatus, assembly GCF_018320785.1. NCBI lineage: Eukaryota > Metazoa > Chordata > Actinopteri > Labriformes > Labridae > Cheilinus > Cheilinus undulatus. The sequence continues at coordinate 741,235 of NC_054881.1, forward strand.
TCCTCAGTCCCTTTAACAGATCTCTGATCTCAGTCAGACTCACCTGCTGACATGAAGCTTAGACACCATACTCACTGATGAAGATGATGATGATGGTGATGATGGTGATGATGATGATGATAATGATGATGTGATGGTGATGAAGATGATGATGATGGTGATGGTGATGATGGTGGTGATGAAGATGAAGATGATGATGAAGATGATGATGGTGGTTTATGGTTGTGTTTCAGGTGTGGCTCTTCCTCCCTATGGAGCTGCTGCTTTCCCGCCAACCTTCCACCAACACACAGGTGAGTCAGACACCTTTAATGCTGGATAGACCAGTGACCAGGATCATGAGGGTTTATTGGTCATATCTCCCCTCATTAAGCCCGCCCCCATCAGTCCTACTTCCTGTCTGTAATCAGCGTTTGTGTCTACTCGTGTTAAAACGGCGTTGTGTGTCTCTAATTCCAGCGCTGGTGACTTAAAATGGACTAAAGACTGCAGAGTCACCGGCTGGTGCTGCTTCAGACTTTAATCCTGATCCTGAAGGAGGTTTTAGATAACAGCATGAGACCAGAGGAGAAAACAAAATGAGCAGCAGTGTTTCTGATGTCAGACTAGAGGGGATCTCTCACCCTTCTCTAGAGAGCCTCCCTCACTCATGACAGAACACGTCAGACTGGATCTGCCTCCACTAGGGGGCAGCAGCAGTCTGGTTTTGTTAACCTTTCCCTCACTGTAGTGGTGGCTCCTCCAGATCAGCTGACCTGCTGGGGTGTGTGTGTGTGTGTGGGGGTGTGTGGGTGGGTGTGTGTGTCTAAGCGTCATTCTAGCAGACATGAGTGTGTCATCTTATTTCTTCACAGCATCATTAACACTGCCTGACTCATTCTCACCTACATGTTAGACTGCTGTTATCATGAAAGGGGCACGTCCTGGTTAAATGGGAAGGTCCTGGTTAAATGGGACGGTACTGGTTGAATGGGACAGTCCTGGTTAAATAGACGGTCCTGGTTGAATGGGACGGTCCTGGTTAAATGGGACGGTCCTGGTTGAATGGGACGGTCCTGGTTAAATGGGATGGTCCTGGTTGAATGGGACAGTCCTGGTTAAATGGGACGGTCCTGGTTGAATGGGACGGTCCTGGTTGAATGGGACGGTCCTGGTTAAATGGGACGGTCCTGGTTAAATGGGACGGTCCTGGTTGAATGGGACGATCCTGGTTAAATGGGACGGTCCTGGTTGAATGGGACGGTCCTGGTTGAATGGGACGGTCCTGGTTAAATGGGACGGTCCTGGTTGAATGGGACGTAGGGGTGCACGATAACTATCGGGCTGATAACAGGAAATTATTACGTCATTCTTATCGGTCCGATATCATTGCGACGAGCCCCGATAACATCTATATTTTTGTCAGCACGGCAGTGCTGGCGTTTGTTTTCTTTCTCAGGAGACTACACATTCCCAAACAGCAGGTGGCGCCGCAGTACACGACCTGCTATTAAAGCACCAAAGAAGAAGAGGAAGTAGCAGCCCCTGTGCTAAAATGCTAACAACACGGTGGCGTTATTCAGTATTTACGGGGAGGATAACACGACCGTGTGTGTAGAATCTGCCCTGCAAAGGTTGCAGAGTAGAAAGAAGTCCTCGACGGATCTTATGAGTCACTGATAGTCATCATCCTAACGACGTGAAAACGGCAGCAGCCACTAGCCTCAGCGGGCATTAGCAGGCATTGAAAACTGCAGAAAGTTTGCCAGAGCCAAAAGGCCCAACGCTATAATAACAAAATCAGTCTGACAGGCCCCTGATCCATCGCTGCTTTCATAGACGTAGACCTGCCTGCTCTGGTTGACGTGGTTTCATTCAGTCTGATCCACGTTAGGAACAGAAGTTAGCCACAGACCACGGTGGATTTCACATCCTTAACCTATCTCTGATATGACTGATGGCAGTGTGTATTTTTAATCTTTATGTCAAACATCAGCTCGCTTTAATTCTGGCTTAAGCAAAAAACCAGACCCCCAAAAATCTCCATTTGTTCATAACAGCCTGTTATCATTTGTTTTTATGGGGGAAAACCGTCTGTCAGCTGTTTGTGTCTGCTGTACTTGGTACACAAATGTTTAACTAAGAAAAGTGAACTACAATAACAGTTATAAAGTCAGAATAGTTCTTTGTTTTTTGAAAAACATGAGTGATATCAGTTAAAATTAGGCATAAATATCTTTGCTCTCTACATATTAACCCCTTCTTACCCCCAGATGTGCATAAACACATCAGATAAACTTATTTTGTTAAATCAACAATTGAAAAAAAATATATCGGTTATTATCGGTTATCGACCATCAGGAGTAGGAAATTATCGGTTATCGGTTCAAAAAAATAGTTATCATGCATCACTAATGGGACGTCCAGGTTAAATGGGACAGCCCTGGTTAAATGGGACAGTCCAGGTTGAATGGGACGGTCCTGGTTGAATGGGATGGTCCTGGTTGAAAAGGGCAGCCCTGGTTAAATAGGACAGTCCTGGTTGAACGGGACAGCCCTGGTTAAATGGGACGGTCCTGGTTGAACGGGACAGCCCTGGTTGAATGGGACGGTCCTGGTTGAACGGGACGTCCAGGTTAAATGGGACACTCCTGGTTAAATGGGACGGTCCTGGTTGAATGGGACGTCCAGGTTAAATGGGACAGCCCTGGTTAAATGGGACGTCCAGGTTAAATGGGACGTCCTGGTTGAATGGGACAGTCCTGGTTGAATGGGACAGCCCTGGTTAAATGGGACGGTCCTGGTTGAATGGGACGTCCAGGTTAAATGGGACAGCACTGGTTAAATGGGACGTCCAGGTTAAATGGGACGTCCGGGTTAAATGGGACAGCCCTGGTTAAATGGGATGGTCCTGGTTGAATGGGACGTCCAGGTTAAATGGGACAGTCCTGGTTAAATGGGACTGTCCTGGTTGAACGGGACAGCCCTGGTTGAACGGGACAGCCCTGGTTAAATGGGACGGTCCTGGTTAAATGGGACAGTCCTGGTTAAATGGGATGGTCCTGGTTGAATGGGACAGTCCTGGATGAACGGGACAGCCCTGGTTAAATGGGACAGTCCTGGTTGAATGGGACGGTCCTGGTTGAACGGGACAGCCCTGGTTAAATGGGACGGTCCTAGTTGAATGGGATGTCCAGGTTAAATGGGACAGCCCTGGTTAAATGGGATGGTCCTGGTTGAATGGGACGTCCAGGTTAAATGGGACAGCCCTGGTTAAATGGGATGGTCCTGGTTGAATGGGATGTCCAGGTTAAATTGGACAGTCCTGGTTAAATGGGACGGTCCTGGTTGAACGGGACAGCCCTGGTTAAATGGGGCGGTCCTGGTTATATGGGACAGTCCTGGTTAAACGGGACAGCCCTGGTTAATTGGGATGGTCCTGGTTGAATAGGATGGTCCTGGTTAAATGGGACAGCCCTGGTTAAATGGGACAGTCCTTGTTGAACGGGACAGCCCTGGTTGAATGGGACAGTCCTGGATGAACGGGACAGCCCTGGTTAAATGGGACAGTCCTGGTTGAATGGGACAGTCCTGGATGAACGGGACAGCCCTGGTTAAATGGGACGGTCCTGGTTGAATGGGACAGTCCTGGTTGAATGGGACAGTCCTGGATGAACGGGACAGCCCTGGTTAAATGGGACAGTCCTTGTTGAACGGGACAGCCCTGGTTGAATGGGACAGTCCTGGATGAACGGGACAGCCCTGGTTAAATGGGACAGTCCTGGTTGAACGGGACGTCCTGGTTAAATGGGACAGTCCTGGTTAAATGGGACGGTCCTGGTTGAATGGGACAGTCCTGGTTGAATGGGACAGCCCTGGTTAAATAGGACAGTCCTGGTCGAACGGGACGTCCTGGTTAAATGGGACAGTCCTGGTTAAATGGGACGGTCCTGGTTGAATGGGACAGTCCTGGATGAACGGGACAGCCCTGGTTAAATGGGACGGTCCTGGTTGAATGGGACAGGCCTGGTTGAACGGGACAGCCCTGGTTAAATGGGACAGCCCTGGTTAAATGGGATGGTCCTGGTTGAATGGGACGTCCAGGTTAAATGGGACAGTCCTGGTTAAATGGGACTGTCCTGGTTGAACGGGACAGCCCTGGTTGAACGGGACAGCCCTGGTTAAATGGGACGGTCCTGGTTAAATGGGACAGTCCTGGTTAAATGGGATGGTCCTGGTTGAATGGGACAGTCCTGGATGAACGGGACAGCCCTGGTTAAATGGGACAGTCCTGGTTGAATGGGACGGTCCTGGTTGAACGGGACAGCCCTGGTTAAATGGGACGGTCCTAGTTGAATGGGATGTCCAGGTTAAATGGGACAGCCCTGGTTAAATGGGATGGTCCTGGTTGAATGGGACGTCCAGGTTAAATGGGACAGCCCTGGTTAAATGGGATGGTCCTGGTTGAATGGGATGTCCAGGTTAAATTGGACAGTCCTGGTTAAATGGGACGGTCCTGGTTGAACGGGACAGCCCTGGTTAAATGGGGCGGTCCTGGTTAAATGGGACAGTCCTGGTTAAACGGGACAGCCCTGGTTAATTGGGATGGTCCTGGTTGAATAGGATGGTCCTGGTTAAATGGGACAGCCCTGGTTAAATAGGACAGTCCTGGTTGAACGGGACAGCCCTGGTTAAATGGGACAGTCCTTGTTGAACGGGACAGCCCTGGTTGAATGGGACAGTCCTGGATGAACGGGACAGCCCTGGTTAAATGGGACAGTCCTGGTTGAATGGGACAGTCCTGGATGAACGGGACGTCCTGGTTAAATGGGACAGTCCTGGTTAAATGGGACGGTCCTGGTTCAATGGGACAGTCCTGGTTGAATGGGACGGTCCTGGTTAAATGGGACAGTCCTGGTTAAATGGGACGGTCCTGGATGAACGGGACAGCCCTGGTTAAATGGGACGGTCCTAGTTGAATGGGATGTCCAGGTTGAATGGGACAGCCCTGGTTAAATGGGATGGTCCTGGTTGAATGGGATGTCCAGGTTAAATGGGACAGCCCTGGTTAAATGGGACAGTCCTTGTTGAACGGGACAGCCCTGGTTGAATGGGACAGTCCTGGATGAACGGGACAGCCCTGGTTAAATGGGACGGTCCTGGTTGAATGGGACAGTCCTGGTTGAATGGGACAGCCCTGGTTAAATAGGACAGTCCTGGTTGAACGGGACGTCCTGGTTGAATGGGACAGTCCTGGTTAAATGGGACGGTCCTGGTTGAATGGGACAGTCCTGGATGAACGGGACAGCCCTGGTTAAATGGGACGGTCCTGGTTGAATGGGACAGTCCTGGTTGAATGGGACAGCCCTGGTTAAATAGGACAGTCCTGGTTGAACGGGACGTCCTGGTTGAATGGGACAGTCCTGGTTAAATGGGACGGTCCTGGTTGAATGGGACAGTCCTGGATGAACGGGACAGCCCTGGTTAAATGGGACGGTCCTGGTTAAATGGGACAGTCCTGGTTAAATGGGATGGTCCTGGTTGAATGGGACAGTCCTGGATGAACGGGACAGCCCTGGTTAAATGGGACAGTCCTGGTTGAATGGGACGGTCCTGGTTGAACGGGATGGTCCTGGTTGAATGGGACGTCCAGGTTAAATGGGACAGTCCTGGTTAAATGGGATGGTCCTGGTTGAATGGGACGTCCAGGTTAAATGGGACAGTCCTGGTTAAATGGGACGGTCCTGGTTGAACGGGACAGCCCTGGTTAAATGGGACGGTCCTGGTTAAATGGGACAGTCCTGGTTAAATGGGACGGTCCTGGTTGAATGGGACAGTCCTGGATGAACGGGACAGCCCTGGTTAAATGGGACAGTCCTGGTTGAATGGGACGGTCTTGGTTGAACGGAACAGCCCTGGTTAAATGGGACGGTCCTAGTTGAATGGGATGTCCAGGTTAAATGGGACAGCCCTGGTTAAATGGGATGGTCCTTGTTGAATGGGACGTCCAGGTTAAATGGGACAGCCCTGATTAAATGGGATGGTCCTGGTTGAATGGGACGTCCTGGTTAAATGGGACGGTCCTGGTTAAATGGGACAGTCCTGGTTAAATGGGACGGTCCTGGATGAACGGGACGGCCCTGGTTAAATGGGACAGTCCTGGTAGAATGGGACGGTCCTGGTTGAACGGAACAGCCCTGGTTAAATGGGACGGTCCTGGTTGAATGGGATGTCCAGGTTAAATGGGACAGCCCTGGTTAAATGGGATGGTCCTGGTTGAATGGGACGTCCAGGTTAAATGGGACAGCCCTGGTTAAATGGGATGGTCCTGGTTGAATGGGACAGTCCAGGTTAAATGGGACAGTCCTGGTTAAATGGGACGGTCCTGGTTGAACGGGACAGTCTTGGTTGAACGGGACAGCCCTGGTTAATTGGGATGGTCCTGGTCGAATGGGATGGTCCTGGTTAAATGGGACGGTCCTGGTTAAACAGGTACACTTTAAAGGTTTTCAGTGTAAGACTTTATTTTATTCTTGTCCTGTGTCTGTTTTAAATAAAGTTTTTTCCCCTCAGGTCTGTCAATGGCGGCGGTCCCCGGCTCGTTGTTGTCTCCTCCTCGTGTCTCGCTGCAGGTAGCGCCCCCTGGTGTCCACTCGGTGCTGCTGGTGTCCAACCTGAACCCAGAGGTCTCTCTTTCACACAGTCGTACAGTAACCGACCAATCAGAGCGTGGCTTTTTGCACTAACTTTATTGACACGGTTTGTCTCCACAGAGCGTCTCCCCTCACTGCCTCTTCATCCTGTTTGGTGAGAAATCTCCATCACTGTTAAACATTTAAATATCTTAAAAACTGTTCTAATAGAGTTAAAATAAAGTGTTGTTATGAACGTGTCTGTGTTTCCAGGAGTCTACGGCGACGTTCAGAGAGTTAAAATCCTCTTCAATAAGAAGGAAAACGCTCTGGTTCAGATGAGCGACGCCACGCAGGCTCAACTCGGTCTGAAACCTCTCTGTGCTTTTATTTTGAAATCTTTACCTCAGCTGTTTGACAGGAAACAAGAAAATCTAAATGTTCTTCATCAGGTTGAGAGAACTCAGACTTCATTAGGAATGATTTTAACTGAATGGAATAAAATGTTTTTATCACCTCTTTCTATTTCTGTCACAGCGATGAGTCACCTGAACGGCCAGCGTCTCCATGGAAACGTGATCCGGGTGACTCTGTCCAAACATCCTGTGGTCCAGCTCCCTCGTGGGGGGGCGGGGCAAGAAGAGCAGGTACTGACCAGAGACTTCTCAGGCTCCGCCCTCCACCGCTTCAAAAAACCCGGGTCCAAAAACTTTAACAACATCTTCCCTCCGTCGGCGACGCTGCACCTGTCCAACATCCCGTAAGCCCCGCCACCTGAGCCCGTCTCTGTGTTGATGGTGACACGCATCGCCTCACGTCTGACCGTGTTTATCTTCTCTCTGCAGATCCACGGTCGGCGAGGACGCTCTGAAGGATCTGTTCTCCTCCTCTGGATTCACCGTCAAAGCCTTCAAGTTTTTCCAGTGAGTAACAGACAGGAACCAGCAGCTACGTCCGAACGCTCCATCACTGAGCTACCGCTGGCTCCCTAGCGCCCCCTGTAGACCCGATTTTTGTCTAAATTGAATTATAATGAAATTGTTGAAAAGGCTACCAGACCAAATATGAAATGTCCTGAGAAATCATCTTGATCTGATAATAACTAATGTTCCTCATAAGGATTCTCCTGTTTTGACCTTTCCAGATGACCTGAGTGATCGTTGCATGATCGCCACAGTGAGGAACACAAAACTTCCTCAAAGCCACGCATCGTTTAAGGAGAAATATGAAGCGTTTTGTTGAGCAGGCCTAATCGAAGGTGTTGAATGTGCATGGAAGTATTTTTATGATGGTTTCCATGGTATTTTTGATAAACATGCTCCCTTCAAGAAGCTCAGAGTAACAGGAGGTGAGACTCCGGGGTTTGGACCTGACATAGATGCAGCCTGGGCTAGAGCCAGGGGTTCTGGACTAAATGCATTTTAGACGTCTGAGGAACAAATGGAGCGGGGTGATTAGAAATGCTAAAGCGGAGCACTTTCAGACAGCCTGAACAATCCAAGGCTTTTCTGGAAGTCTATAAAATCCCTCTCTGGGAATAAGAAAGGTCGTGAGTTGCCCCCCTGTATTGTTCTTGATTCTAAAGCAATCACTGATAAAGCCACAATGTTAAATTTGTTTAATGATCATTTTATTGCCTCAGGATCACTCTTGGTCCTGGGTGTCCTGTGTATAAATCATTGGCATCAAAAACATCTATCAGTTCTGCACATCAGGCCGCTGGTCTCGCTCTTTAAGATGTTTACTTTTAGGCCGTTTCCTGTTGGCGAGGTGCATCGAGCCCTCAGACTGTTAAATGTTGGGAAACCGGCGGGCCTGCCAAACCTGGCAGCTGATTTTATTGCTAAACCTTTGCTTATCTTTCTAACCTGTCCTTGGTCTGGACCAACATTCCCTATGTTTGGAAGTCTGCCTTTGTTCTCCCCTGTTAAAGGGGCTGACCCTTGGGAACAATTACAGGCCGATCTCTAAACTCTCAGTCTTAGCGAAGACCTTGGAATCTTTAGTAAGCGACCAACTGAAAGAATTTTTAACACTAACAGTCTTAGCTGATTATCAGTCAGGTTTTAGAAAGAAGCACAGTACAACCATTGCTGCCTTGAAAGTAGGGAATGATGTTGAGTCCTTGGACAATAAGGAGCACTGTGCAGCGTTTCTTATTGATCTGTGGAAGACTTTTGGTACTGTGGACCACGTCTGAAAGATAGACTGCTGTACTGGTCTGTCTGAACATTCTCTTTGTTGGTTTGGAAATGATTTATCAGACAGAAACCAGTGTGTGCAGGCTGAGGGATTTACCTCTAAATATCTTGAAGTTAAAAATGGAGTGCATCAGAGCTCAGTCCTGGGACTGCTGTTGTTTAATCTTTATATCAACAGTATGGGTCAAAATGTTCAAATGTTCATTTATATGCTGATGACACTGTCATTTATTGCTCTGCTCCTACAGCATCAGGCTCTCTGTGGCCTACAGGGGGCTTCTGATATCGTACAGGACACTCTGCGAGTTAAAATGGTTCTGAATCCTGAAACAACCAAACTGATGTTCTCAAACTCAAAGAGAAAATCCCTGAACCTGCCGTCTGTTCCACGCCTCAGGGTGATGTGACTGAGGTTGTGCCTTCTTATAAATATCTTGGATTCTTGATTGATGATTCTTTGACTTTTAAGCTTCACATTGAGCAACTTGTGAAGAAGTTAAAGGTGCAGAAATAAGTCTTGTTTTTCATTTACTGCTAAGAAAAGGCTTGTTTCTGATTATGGTGATTTAAACATGCATGCATCTTCTCAATGCCTTAAATCCTTGGATAGTGTGCACCATGGAGTGCTGAGGTTTATAACCATCCTTAATCTTTAACTCATCCTTGTACCCTGTATGATGGCGTTGGCTGGCCTTCTTTATCACAGCATAGGCTAAACCATTGGCATGTCTTTATTTATACGGCTTTACTTAATCTGCTCCCATCATATTTGTGTGATCTTATTCATGTGAAAAGTTCTGGAAGTTACAGTCTTCACTCTGTGACTCAGTCACAACTCTTATTTTTCTTACTGACTTATCTTTCTGTTCCCAAAGTCCGTCTTGACATGGGCAAAAGGAGTTTCAGCAGCCTGGAATCTACTGTAGCAGACTCCATGTCTGGGGAGCTGGTCTCTTTAAATCTTTTTAAAAGTCGACTGAAGGCGTTGGAGGATGATGCTTCAAGTTGTAGGTGTTTTGACTTTGTGCTCTGTGATCGGCGATCTGTTTGACCCGTGTTTATAACTCTAATATTTCATGTCTGTAACTCTGTTCATGGTGCTGCTGCCCTTCTTGTCCTGGACACGCTTGTAAATGAGATTTTTGATTTCAATGAGGCTTTCCTGGTTAAATAAAATAAAAAATAAAAACACTGGAGTAGAAAACAGCAAAAGCAGCCCTCCTAAGGCGGTCAGTGATCTAGAGAATTCAGGGACTTTTCTGAAAAAACTGCTCCTGGTGGGTCTGTCAGGAAATGTAAAACGGTTTATAATAAAGCTGCAGATCTCTCTGGGTCCTGGAACGGGACTTCTCTTCAGGAGGACTCGGAGGGAGCCGGACTAGGCTTGGGACCATCTTCCCTGCCTTGTCTGAGGTGAGGCTCCCTGGCTCAGGTGAGACTAGTGTTGGTGGACACTCCTACTCCTGGTCTAGCCATGCTGAGGGTGGCACTGGTGGTTCTGAGCCAACTGGCCCTCTTGGTATTGGAGGTCAGGCCGTTCAGTGACCGTTTACTACATGCCAGACCCCATTCAGTGGGCTCGGTCTCGTTCATCAGGGTCTACGCTCAAACAGGGGAGAGGGAACTCTCTGTAAGCATTGGACACAGACTCCACTTGGTGGTAGATTCTGTTCCCAGGGGTGATGCCCTGGTCCTGACTTTGATGCTACCACTGGCGCTGACAGGGAGGGCTATGGTTGGTCCTCCCGGCTCTGGAGCCCCCCAGTGCTCCTTGAGTTTGTCAGCAGTTGGAGCTTGATGATTGCTAGATCGTGGTTCTGTAGACCTGATTCACGCTTGGTATTCTAATGTTAAAGAAGGAGAATGACCATGTACTTATAAACAGATGCTGGAGGCTGCTGAGGGACCACAGGGTTTTCAGGAGTGCTTGGTTCTTAAGTAGTGACCATCGGCTTCTGGTCCCAACCCTGAAATTGCAGCGAAGGTTCCCAGGAAGGCAGACTCTGGTCCAATCTGATTGGATGTTGGTGGCCTTCAGCCAGATGATGCACAGGCGTGTGGGCTAGGCATGTGGGCCAGTGCTGATCTCCAGATGGATGCTGAAGACTCAGTGACTGTGGACTCACCTGTAGGCTGAGATCCACCAACTGTTGGGACTCACCAGACCAGGCTGAAGGCTGGGAAAGCTCCAGGTGTAGGAGGGATCCAGGCTGAAGGCTGGGAAAGCTCCAGGTGTAGGAGGGATCCAGGCTGAAGGCTGGAAATGCTCCAGGTGTAGGAGGGATCCAGGCTGAAGGCTGGGAAAGCTCCAGGTGTAGGAGGGATCCAGGCTGAAGGCTGGAAACGCTCCAGGTGTAGGAGGGATCCAGGCTAAAGGCTGGAAACGCTCCAGGTGTAGGAGGGATCCAGGCTGAAGGCTGGAAATGCTCCAGGTGTAGGAGGGATCCAGGCTAAAGGCTGGAAACGCTCCAGGTGTAGGAGGGATCCAGGCTGAAGGCTGGGAAAGCTCCAGGTGTAGGAGGGATCCAGGCTGAAGGCTGGAAATGCTCCAGGTGTAGGAGGGATCCAGGCTGAAGGCTGGAAATGCTCCAGGTGTAGGAGGGATCCAGGCTAAAGGCTGGAAACGCTCCAGGTGTAGGAGGGATCCAGGCTGAAGGCTGGGAAAGCTCCAGGTGTAGGAGGGATCCAGGCTGAAGGCTGGAAACGCTCCAGGTGTAGGAGGGATCCAGGCTGAAGGCTGGAAAAGCTCCAGGTGTAGGAGGGATCCAGGCTGAAGGCTGGAAAGCTCCAGGTGTAGGAGGGATCCAGGCTGAAGGCTGGGAAAGCTCCAGGTGTAGGAGGGATCCAGGCTGAAGGCTGGAAACGCTCCAGGTGTAGGAGGGATCCAGGCTGAAGGCTGGAAAAGCTCCAGGTGTAGGAGGGATCCAGGCTGAAGGCTGGAAATGCTCCAGGTGTAGGAGGGATCCAGGCTGAAGGCTGGGAAAGCTCCAGGTGTAGGAGGGATCCAGGCTGAAGGCTGGAAATGCTCCAGGTGTAGGAGGGATCCAGGCTGAAGGCTGGGAAAGCTCCAGGTGTAGGAGGGATCCAGGCTGAAGGCTGGAAACGCTCCAGGTGTAGGAGGGATCCAGGCTGAAGGCTGGGAAAGCTCCAGGTGTAGGAGGGATCCAGGCTGAAGGCTGGAAATGCTCCAGGTGTAGGAGGGATCCAGGCTGAAGGCTGGAAACGCTCCAGGTGTAGGAGGGATCCAGGCTGAAGGCTGGGAAAGCTCCAGGTGTAGGAGGGATCCAGGCTGAAGGCTGGGAAAGCTCCAGGTGTAGGAGGGATCCAGGCTGAAGGCTGGGAAAGCTCCAGGTGTAGGAGGGATCCAGGCTGAAGGCTGGAAAAGCTCCAGGTGTAGGAGGGATCCAGGCTGAAGGCTGGGAAAGCTCCAGGTGTAGGAGGGATCCAGGCTGAAGGCTGGAAATGCTCCAGGTGTAGGAGGGATCCAGGCTGAAGGCTGGGAAAGCTCCAGGTGTAGGAGGGATCCAGGCTGAAGGCTGGAAACGCTCCAGGTGTAGGAGGGATCCAGGCTGAAGGCTGGGAAAGCTCCAGGTGTAGGAGGGATCCAGGCTGAAGGCTGGAAACGCTCCAGGTGTAGGAGGGATCCAGGCTGAAGGCTGGAAATGCTCCAGGTGTAGGAGGGATCCAGGCTAAAGGCTGGAAACGCTCCAGGTGTAGGAGGGATCCAGGCTGAAGGCTGGGAAAGCTCCAGGTGTAGGAGGGATCCAGGCTGAAGGCTGGAAACGCTCCAGGTGTAGGAGGGATCCAGGCTGAAGGCTGGAAAAGCTCCAGGTGTAGGAGGGATCCAGGCTGAAGGCTGGGAAAGCTCCAGGTGTAGGAGGGATCCAGGCTGAAGGCTGGAAACGCTCCAGGTGTAGGAGGGATCCAGGCTAAAGGCTGGAAACGCTCCAGGTGTAGGAGGGATCCAGGCTGAAGGCTGGAAACGCTCCAGGTGTAGGAGGGATCCAGGCTAAAGGCTGGAAACGCTCCAGGTGTAGGAGGGATCCAGGCTGAAGGCTGGGAAAGCTCCAGGTGTAGGAGGGATCCAGGCTGAAGGCTGGAAACGCTCCAGGTGTAGGAGGGATCCAGGCTGAAGGCTGGGAAAGCTCCAGGTGTAGGAGGGATCCAGGCTGAAGGCTGGGAAAGCTCCAGGTGTAGGAGGGATCCAGGCTGAAGGCTGGGAAAGCTCCAGGTGTAGGAGGGATCCAGGCTGAAGGCTGGGAAAGCTCCAGGTGTAGGAGGGATCCAGGCTGAAGGCTGGGAAAGCTCCAGGTGTAGGAGGGATCCAGGCTGAAGGCTGGAAACGCTCCAGGTGTAGGAGGGATCCAGGCTAAAGGCTGGAAACGCTCCAGGTGTAGGAGGGATCCAGGCTAAAGGCTGGAAACGCTCCAGGTGTAGGAGGGATCCAGGCTGAAGGCTGGGAAAGCTCCAGGTGTAGGAGGGATCCAGGCTGAAGGCTGGAAACGCTCCAGGTGTAGGAGGGATCCAGGCTAAAGGCTAGAAACGCTCCAGGTGTAGGAGGGATCCAGGCTGAAGGCTGGGAAAGCTCCAGGTGTAGGAGGGATCCAGGCTGAAGGCTGGAAACGCTCCAGGTGTAGGAGGGATCCAGGCTGAAGGCTGGGAAAGCTCCAGGTGTAGGAGGGATCCAGGCTGAAGGCTGGGAAAGCTCCAGGTGTAGGAGGGATCCAGGCTGAAGGCTGGAAATGCTCCAGGTGTAGGAGGGATCCAGGCTGAAGGCTGGGAAAGCTCCAGGTGTAGGAGGAATCCAGGCTGAAGGCTGGGAAAGCTCCAGGTGTAGGAGGGATCCAGGCTGAAGGCTGGGAAAGCTCCAGGTGTAGGAGGGATCCAGGCTGAAGGCTGGAAATGCTCCAGGTGTAGGAGGGATCCAGGCTAAAGGCTGGAAACGCTCCAGGTGTAGGAGGGATCCAGGCTGAAGGCTGGAAATGCTCCAGGTGTAGGAGGGATCCAGGCTAAAGGCTGGAAACGCTCCAGGTGTAGGAGGGATCCAGGCTGAAGGCTGGGAAAGCTCCAGGTGTAGGAGGGATCCAGGCTGAAGGCTGGAAACGCTCCAGGTGTAGGAGGGATCCAGGCTGAAGGCTGGAAAAGCTCCAGGTGTAGGAGGGATCCAGGCTGAAGGCTGGGAAAGCTCCAGGTGTAGGAGGGATCCAGGCTGAAGGCTGGAAATGCTCCAGGTGTAGGAGGGATCCAGGCTAAAGGCTGGAAACGCTCCAGGTGTAGGAGGGATCCAGGCTGAAGGCTGGAAATGCTCCAGGTGTAGGAGGGATCCAGGCTAAAGGCTGGAAACGCGCTCCAGGTGTAGGAGGGATCCAGGCTGAAGGCTGGGAAAGCTCCAGGTGTAGGAGGATCCAGTCTTAATGCTGGATTCGCTCCAGGTCTAGGAGGGATCCAGGCTTAAGGCTGGGAAAGCTCCAGGTGTAGGAGGGATCCAGGCTGAAGGCTGGAAATGCTCCAGGTGTAGGAGGGATCCAGGCTGAAGGCTGGGAAAGCTCCAGGTGTAGGAGGGATCCAGGCTGAAGGCTGGAAATGCTCCAGGTGTAGGAGGGATCCAGGCTAAAGGGTGGAAACGCTCCAGGTGTAGGAGGGATCCAGGCTGAAGGCTGGAAATGCTCCAGGTGTAGGAGGGATCCAGGCTGAAGGCTGGAAACGCTCCAGGTGTAGGAGGGATCCAGGCTGAAGGCTGGAAATGCTCCAGGTGTAGGAGGGATCCAGGCTAAAGGCTGGAAACGCTCCAGGTGTAGGAGGGATCCAGGCTGAAGGCTGGGAAAGCTCCAGGTGTAGGAGGGATCCAGGCTGAAGGCTGGAAACGCTCCAGGTGTAGGAGGGATCCAGGCTAAAGGCTGGAAACGCTCCAGGTGTAGGAGGGATCCAGGCTAAAGGCTGGAAACGCTCCAGGTGTAGGAGGGATCCAGGCTGAAGGCTGGGAAAGCTCCAGGTGTAGGAGGGATCCAGGCTGAAGGCTGGAAACGCTCCAGGTGTAGGAGGGATCCAGGCTAAAGGCTGGAAACGCTCCAGGTGTAGGAGGGATCCAGGCTGAAGGCTGGGAAAGCTCCAGGTGTAGGAGGGATCCAGGCTGAAGGCTGGAAACGCTCCAGGTGTAGGAGGGATCCAGGCTGAAGGCTGGGAAAGCTCCAGGTGTAGGAGGGATCCAGGCTGAAGGCTGGGAAAGCTCCAGGTGTAGGAGGGATCCAGGCTGAAGGCTGGAAATGCTCCAGGTGTAGGAGGGATCCAGGCTGAAGGCTGGAAATGCTCCAGGTGTAGGAGGGATCCAGGCTGAAGGCTGGAAATGCTCCAGGTGTAGGAGGGATCCAGGCTGAAGGCTGGAAACGCTCCAGGTGTAGGAGGGATCCAGGCTGAAGGCTGGAAACGCTCCAGGTGTAGGAGGGATCCAGGCTGAAGGCTGGGAAAGCTCCAGGTGTAGGAGGAATCCAGGCTGAAGGCTGGGAAAGCTCCAGGTGTAGGAGGGATCCAGGCTGAAGGCTGGGAAAGCTCCAGGTGTAGGAGGGATCCAGGCTGAAGGCTGAGACGCTGAAGGCAGGTGGTGAAACCTCCTTCCATTGGTTCCATGCTCTCTTCTGCTCTGTACCAGTTCTGGACTCTACATTTATATCTGATCAGTGTGGTCCTCTGTCTGATGATGTCACTTCCTCCCTCACAGGAAAGACAGGAAGATGGCGCTGATGCAGCTGGCGTCTGTTGAGGAAGCCATCGAGGCACTGGTCGTTCTGCACGACCACCGACTCGACCATAACCAGCACCTCCGAGTCTCCTTCTCCAAGTCCACCATCTGACCCTGGAGGAACGGTCCAATGGGAGAGCTCTCTGTGCCTACAGACACTCTGGCATAACAGCGACAGGAGATAACATAGCCGGGCTGTCTCCATGGCAACACAGGTTACAGAGCACATTCCTGAGCAGACCTGGTGGTGCATTGTGGGTAGTGGAATCCAGCAGGAAGTTAATGTGAGTGGAAACGAAAAACAGTTTTTACATTTGAAGAACTTTTAAAATGTAACAGATTTTTTTTTTCTGAAATGATGAAGAGATTTGATATTTAATTTTTTTATATTTAAAAATTCTCCAAACAACTGTTTGTTTATAAACGTCTGTTTATTACACGACCAACGTTTGTTTATAAACGCCTCTGTTTATTTACAAGACCGACGTTTGTTTATAAACGTCTGTTTATTTACACGACTAACGTTTGTTTATAAATGTCTGTTTATTTACACGACTAAAGTTTGTTTATAAACGTCTGTTTATTACACGACCAACATTTGTTTATAAACGTCTGTTTATTACACGACTAACGTTTGTTTATAAACGTCTGTTTATTTACACGACCAACGTTTGTTTATAAATGTCTGTTTATTTACACGACTAACGTTTGTTTATAAATGTCTGTTTATTTACACGACCAACCTTTGTTTATAAACGTCTGTTTATTACACGACTAACGTTTGTTTATAAATGTCTGTTTATTTACACGACTAAAGTTTGTTTATAAACGTCTGTTTATTACACGACCAACATTTGTTTATAAACATCTGTTTATTTACACGACCAACCTTTGTTTATAAACGTCTGTTTATTACACGACTAACGTTTGTTTATAAATGTCTGTTTATTTACAAGACCGACGCCTCTGTTTATTTACACGACTAATGTTTGTTTATAAACGTCTGTTTATTACACGACCAACGTTTGTTTATAAACGCCTCTGTTTATTTACAAGACCGACGTTTGTTTATAAACGTCTGTTTATTTACACGACTAACGTTTGTTTATAAATGTCTGTTTATTTACAAGACCGACGCCTCTGTTTATTTACACGACTAATGTTTGTTTATAAACGTCTGTTTATTACACGACCAACGTTTGTTTATAAACGCCTCTGTTTATTTACAAGACCGACGTTTGTTTATAAACGTCTGTTTATTTACAAGACTAACGTTTGTTTATAAACGTCTGTTTATTCACACGACCGTTTGTTTATAAACACCTCTGTTTATTTACAAGACCGACGTTTGTTTATAAACGTCTGTTTATTTACACGACCAACGTTTGTTTATAAATGCCTCTGTTTATTTACAAGACCGACGTTTGTTTATAAACATCTGTTTATTTACAAGACTAACGTTTGTTTATAAACATCTGTTTATTTACAAGACTAACGTTTGTTTATAAACGTCTGTTTATTTACAAGACTAACGTTTGTTTATAAACGTCTGTTTATTCACATGACCGTTTGTTTATAAACGCCTCTGTTCATTTACAAGACCGACGTTTGTTTATAAACATCTGTTTATTTACAAGACCGACGTTTGTTTATAAATATCTGTTTATTTACAAGACCGACGTTTGTTTATAAATGCCTCTGTTTATTTACATGACCAATGTTTGTTTATAAATGCCTCTGTTTATTTACATGACCAACGTTTGATTATAAACGTCTGTTTATTTACACGACCAATGTTTGTTTTTTACAATGGTTATTACCATGGTTATAGTGCTTTTATAACATTGGTTATAACATGTTTATAACTTTTGTTATTACCGTGGTTATAGCGCATTTATACCTTTTGTCTTTACCATGTTTATGGCGCGTTTATAACTTTAGTTATAACCATGGTTACAACATGTTTGTTACCGTGGTTACAGCGCAGTTATAACTTTAGTTATAACCATGGTTACAGCGTGTTTATAACTGTGGTTATTACCGTGGTTATTACTGTGGTTACAGCGTGTTTATAACCGTGGTTATAACCGTGGTTATTACTGTGGTTACAGCGCGGTTATAACTTTTGTCATAACCATGGTTACAGCGTGTTTATAACTGTGGTTATTACTGTGGTTATTACTGTGGTTACAGCGCGGTACAGCGTGTTTATAACCGTGGTTATTACTGTGGTTATTACTGTGGTTACAGCGCGGTTATAACTTTTGTCATAACCATGGTTACAGCGTGTTTATAACCGTGGTTATTACCGTGGTTATTACTGTGGTTATTACCGTGGTTATAGCGTGTTTATAACCGTGGTTATTACCGTGATTATTACCATGGTTACAGCGTGTCGTCTGACCTCAGTGCTAAGTTCAAACCCTTTTCCTCCTCAGCGCCGTGCCTTTCCCATCGGCACTTCCTGCCGCTGTCAATCGACTGAAATCTTTGGTTTGTTCAGTTCTTCTTCGTTGGTTTTGATTTCCTGTCTGAGAACTTGTGTGCCTTATTTTCTGGGTTTTTGGTGTTCGTCTTGGTGGTGTCAGGGTCGTTTAAACTGGTTTCAGATTCTTTTGTAGAATTTCCACTGAGTTCAAACTGTTTTTTATTTCTAGTGCTGTGTTCTTTATGGTGGGAGGGTTTCTAACTCATGAATGTATTTATACTGTCCAATCAGATCGCCATGTCTGGTCCCACCGCTCTGTTCACGTCTGAGGCTGAGCTCTCTTTATTTTAGTTTTGTTGTTTTAGTTTATCCTCCTTTATCTGTATAAATATGATCTCATTTAAATCCAACATGGATCTGTTCTTCACTTTATCAAACATTGAGCTTTATTATTCCTCTATTTAGTCTTCATGAGGAAACTGGTCAGAGAAAAATGAATGTGACCCCTCCGGGCATCCGTAGAATCTCTAACATTAACCCTTCGAATGGCAAACAGATTTTTTTAATTTTTTTTTTTTTAACAGTTGGACTTTTTCTTTGAAATGTTTTCAGATCATTTTTCAGGCTCTGTCATAAAGACTCGTAAAAGGGGGCGGGGTCAATTCAAGCCAAAGTTTTCTGTGCCTTTGAATAGAGCTCATCAGCGAGGTCGCCGCAGTAAACATACCGTTTATCATTGGATCTGAGTGTTCGCTGTGATGTCATAACCATTGACGGTAGACTGACCACCAGCGTGCTGATTTTAGTGAGAATCAGCCTGGTTACAAGGAAAAAAACCTGGTTTATTAAGGATGTATGAGAAACAACTACAGTACCCATAATCCCAGAGTGTCTCGGCTGGTTACCATGGAAACGTTCACCTGTGAACCTCAGCTGTTGATGAATTTTAACTTTACACAAACGAGACTGAAAGATAATTAATGACAGGATAAAGACGAGTGTGGGGAGGGTTACTATAATTAGATATGAATGAAGGGAATCCCAGAGGATTATGGGATGTGTAGTTCAGTCTCTCCCAGTATTAAGACCTGTCCAGCCTTTCCTCTGTCTGAGTGTTCAGGTAGCTGATTGGCTCAGATCAATGATTAAAAACATTATTGATTTTCTGATTGATTGTGTGAACAGGCCGTCACTGCTGAGCTCTATTGGACCAATTCATACTTCATGATGACATCACTTCCTGTTCAAATGTTTTTGATTTATTATCTCTAAACACAGATTTCACTGTTCTGTGTAGTACGGTGGCCCTGAGGGACATCTACAAAAACAGTTAACCTAAGGTAAAAATATTAAATGGGACAAAAATTTTCATGACAAAAAAACGTTTTTAAAAAGTCATAGAGGAAACTGAGGAATATTCCATGAAATGAAAAAAAACAAAACAAAAAAAATCACAAATATGAATATTTAAATGTAAAACCGAGGAGTGTATCAATTAGAAAAAAATATCTAATGATAAAAATATTTAGTGAAACTCAAAATGTTCACACTAAAAGATATCTGGACAACAAATAATTCTTGAAAAAGAAAATTTTAGGATTCACTAAAAGTTTCTAAACAAATTTTTTTTTTAAACATTTCACAAATGCAAAAACCAAAAAGTACACAAAATGAAGACAGGTATAAATTATAAAATGTTTTCTTCCATGAAAGCATTTAATGAAAATGTAAAAAAAAAAAAAAAAGAGAGAAAATGCAAAAAATGTTCAGTGTTTTTGTGAATTATGCAATTTTTTTTTAATCCGTACATATATTTTTTATGGGGAGCGTTTATTACATTTTTCTCTTCACTAAAACAGAAAAATTTTACAAACATGAATTTTTTAATGAAATAAAAAAATATTTTCCTTTCAGGAAATATTTAATGAAAATATTTCATGAAACTCAAAAAATGTTCACGCTAAAAAAAAGATTTGGAGAAAAACAAAAATACTTCTAAAAACAAAGAGAAAATAGCAAATAGATATTTTCTTAAATAGAAAATGAATCATAAAATATTTTCCAAACAGAAAATATTTTATAATTCAAAAAGTGTTCAATAATAACACTGAAAAAATCAAAGAAACTGAAATTAAATTCTATGAAACTTTTGCAGAGTGAAATGTTTTCAGTGTTATGTGACATTTTTCTCATCTTGTGAACATTTTTTTTTTGAATATTTTCCTTTTAATCAAATATTTTTTAGTTTGTTTTCTATGTTACATGAATTGTTTTGCATCTGACCTCTTGGGCCACCGTATAAATATTTATTTATTTTGTCCATTAAAGCTCGCCTCACATGTTTTCACCTGAATGTTTTTATTATTTATTTTTTTTAATTCTAATGAATGTAATCCTGTAGTGGTGCATTGTGGGAGTGGGTGGGACTGCTGTCATCAATATTATGATCAATAATTATTTTGATCAATTATATTAACGATCAATGATCATTACAATTACCTGAAATATTTTTAGTATTTATGGGTGCATGAAGGGGCGGGGTCTGTGCTTGATTGTTTTTTATTTATTCTGAAAGTGTGACAGGAAGTTGTAGCATGAATCAGTGAATAAATACATCTGACAACCAATCACTGTCTCTGTTTCTACACGCCCCGCCCACTCTCCATCCATGCAGCCAATCACATTCTTAGACCTCTTCTTCTTTTTAACACAAAAGAGTCAAAGGTGTTCTTGAGGATAAAACTTTATTGTTCTGGTGCTGACACAATCCTGGGCTGTGATTGGTCGATTCGCAGACTACAGCAGATAAATGTGATCTTAAAAAAACAAACAAATCCTACTTATCTCACTGGACGACGGCGACAGGGGCTCGTCCGACCCAATGATGATGTCATCAACCAAACCGCCTGTGGCTACGCTAACGGCTAACAGCTAACAGTAGAGCTACACAGCTTTAAAAAACTCAAACATCCACATAAACACTCATTAACACAATCATAACACACACTCATTAACAGACTCATTAACACAATCACACTCATTAACACACTCATTAACAGACTCATTAACACAATCATAACACACACTCATTAACAGACTCATTAACACAATCACACTCATTAACACACTCATTAACAGACTCATTAACACAATCATAACACACACTCATTAACAGACTCATTAACACAATCATAACACACACTCATTAACAGACTCATTAACACAATCACACACTCATTAACACACTCATTAACAGACTCATTAACACAATCATAACACACACTCATTAACACACACTCATTAACACACTCATTAACAGACTCATTGACACAATCATAACACACACTCATTAACACACTCTCAGAACACAAAATCATTAACACATTATTAACACACTCATTAACACTCATTCATTAACGAACTCAACACAATCATTACACACTCATTAACACACATTCATTAACACACACTTATTAACACTCATTAACACAATCATTAACACACTTGTTAACACACGATCATTAACACACACACTCAATAACACATTCATCAACACACATTCATTAACATAAACTCATTAACATATTCATTTACACATATTCATTAACACACATTTATTTTCACACACTCATTAACACATTAACACACTCGTTAACACACATATATTAACACACACTCATTAACAATCATTAACACACATTCATTTACACACACTCATTAACACATTAACATACTCGTTAACACACATATATTAACACACACTCATTAACAATCATTAACACACACTCATTAACACACATTCATACACACACCCATTAACACACACTCATTAACACACACTCATTAACACACATTCATACACACACCCATAAACAGACACTCATTAACACACAATTGTTAACCCACATTAATTGATACACAATCATTAACACACTCATTAACACACACTCATTAACACACAATCGTTAACCCACATTAATTGATACACAATCATTAACACACTCATTAACACACACTCATTAACACACAATCGTTAACCCACATTAATTAATACACAATCATTAACACACTCATTAACACACACTTATTAAAAAATTCTTTAACACACAACAATTAACACACACTCATTAACACATTTATGAACACAATCATTAACACACATTCATTAACACACACTCGTTAAACTCCTAAACACGTCTGAAGCACATTTACACCGATCATAACAGACTCATTCACACATCTTTATTCACACACACTCGTTAACACAGACACATAACCACTGACTTGTTTACACACACTCGTTAACACGGACTTGTTTACGAAGACTTGTTCACACAGACTTGTTAAAATGTGCTTGTCAACACACACTTGTTAACAGACTCATTAACATGGACTCGATCACACAAAGCCATTAACACAGGCTCATTTGCACACACTCGTTCACATAGACTCATTAACACACTCATTTACACATGTTCATTAACACACACTCGTTTACACACACTCGTTTACACACACTCGTTTACACACACTCGTTCACACACACTTGTTTACACATGCTAGTTAACACACTCATTTACATTTGCTTGTTAACACACACTCGTTTACACACACTCGTTTACACACACTCGTTTACACACACTCGTTCACACACACTTGTTTACACATGCTAGTTAACACACTCTTACATGTGCTCGTTAACACACATTCGTTTTACACATGCTAGTTAACACACTCATATACATTTGCTCGTTAACACACACTCGTTTACACACACTCGTGTACAGTGATCAGACTGGTAGATTTACGTTCAGAAATGTGATTTTTTTATTTTTTTGGTCCTTTTTTTTTTCTTTCTTTGATGTTGGGTGAAATGTTTCGACCATTTGGCGTCTGAATACTGATTGGTCGATTCCTTCAGTGCTCGCTGGGTAAAAGTCTTTTTTCTTCTACTTGTCAGGATAGGAACAGGTTTTAAAAGAGTCCAGGATGTTGGCAGAACTTGTTCACTTTAAATCAGCTTCTTAAATCAGAAACTCGACGTTTGAATGTTTTTTACTGTGAAGTCAGAGAAGAGAAAGAAACTTTAGTTTTTATTCTTAGGTTAAAAATGAAGATTTTACTCATTCATGAGATTTAATTCATTTACAAATTTGTTCTCCAGGACTTTTATTCTGAAATCTCATAAACACACTATGGGAAGTTTTTTTAGTTTTATTGTTGAAAATAAAAAAAATTATTTAACTTTATAGTGAGATGACAAAGTTATAAAAAAATGTTGAATTATTTTAGAACGGAGAGAATTTTGTTTAATGCCAACAGTTTGATTAATAAATTATTGATCACTGATCAGGAGACTTTTTAAATTTTTTAATAAATAAAGACAGATTCGCCACTCTCTCCTGTTTTCAGATTTTTTGTATTTAATTTTTATGAACTTCTTTTGCTTGAATTATCAGCACTTTTAAAACAATGAAATAATTGTCTGATTTAAAAACAAACTTTTTTTTTTTCTTAAAAACCATCAGCGACCTGTGGAGAGTCTTTATGGAAATCTAAGGCTGGAGAGCTCAGTGGGTTCCCCCAGATCCAGGTGGAACACCTGAGTACCGGCCAGATCTACGCCGCTCTGGAGAACGGCGTCCTCTAAAGTTTATCTGATAACCTCTGGTGGTTTTACTGGTACGCTTTAACAGTTTAGATCTGGGGGTTTAAATGGCGCTCACTTTATTTTATAAATCAGAATGGCGTAAAAATGTCAGTCAGGCCAGCTGCACAGGAGACGAGTCCAGGCCCCATGGCCCCTAAAACCGCCTAGATGGGTTAGGGTCAGAGTCCTGGTATGAGGTCTGTCACAGCTGAGTATCTGTCCTGATCTGGTCTGAGGAGTCTGTGTGATCAGTTCTCTGCTCCTGGTCCAGTCCGAGCCTCTCTGATCTCTGTGTAAAGTGAGCACCACCTGCTGTGGCCACAGGTGGGGGAGGAGCCACAGGTGGGGGAGGAGCCACAGGCTGGGCCTGGACCTGGTCACTTGTGTACATAGGACGTGGTCTGGGCCATCTGTGCCCTGATCTGGAATCATGAATATAAACAGCTCTGAGTCCAGATCTACAGGACTCTGATGTCATACCCAGAGTAGCCAATGAGGAACAGGAGGCGTGGCCAACAGGACACAAACATGGCAGCTAACATACACGACCGAGCCATGGGGGGGTGGGGCTAATGATGTCGTGGCGACACCCTCCATGTTAAGTCATGTTTGATCCCAAGTTTCTGTGAGATCTCCACGGTGACAGTGCTAGCGTAGACAGCAGCGTTGTGGTCTCTCTGTCTGGATGAGCCTCGCTCTAGACCGCCAGGTCACAAAGCCGTGATGTGTACCTAAACAGTCTCTGATGTGCTTTTATTATGAAGGACCTGTCTCATTAAAGTCTGGTTCAGATTTAAAGTCCCAGTAAAAGAGTGCAGAGGTCTGTGGTGGGTCCTGGAGCTAGAGTAGACCCTCTGGTCTGGTGAGGGTCCAGGGTTTCAGCTGTGGCGGTCCTCATGTCTGTGTTTAAACCTCTAAAAGCGTCTGATGTGGAGCCGGCCTGAACATTTCTGCTTCCTTCACTCTCTCACGGCTCTTTTTTGAGTTTTTTCATGTGTTCATAAAAATCTTCACTAACTTCACACATTAAAGTCGAGACGAACAAGGAAACATCCAATCAGGACTGAGAATTTCAGCTCCTGCCTCCTGATTGGTTGATGTTTTCCGAGGCTGAGTGATCAAAGATGAGACGATTCAGTGCGATGCATCACTCCCTCACTTTTTTTCTGTTTATTTTTTGTCTCATCCATCCTGCACTCTCATTGGCTTGTTCTGGCAGCTATGGAGTCGTCATGGTTACAAAACTGGGGAGTTTGTTTCAGCGTTCTGAGATCCTGACCCACTGATTCTGGTCTCTGGTTTTTCTTCAGTCTTTCCTTTCAAACCTGTGAGCTCTGAATGTTGATCTCTGATCTTTAGATCTTTGATGAACCAGCCAATAGGAAACAGGTAGAGGATGGACCAATCACGTTAGCTCTGCCCGCTGTTGCTATGCTGTTCTCCTATAACTCCACCCCAGCTCCTCCCCCAGACTTGTTAGGATTTAAACAGTAGACTCAGTCTTCAGCGCTCTCTGCTGAGTCACTCTGTTTCTCTCTGACAGATTTATAATAGTCTGATGATCACTACTCAGACTTTTACCGTGTGTGTGATAGAATGTTGGGACACGGCAACAACGGCCAGAACTCACGTAATTGGTCCATCCTCTACCTGTTTCCTATTGGTCGGTTCATCAACAGGAGACAGATCAGAGAGTAAATGTGACAGAAAGAGAGGAGAGAGGCAGTCTGGAGCACACAGACCGGTTTAGATGTCAAGACTGGAGAAGAAGGTCAGACCAGAATCGCTGAGCCGTGATGTCAGGACGGTAAAAAGTCCTCTAGAGTTTTGCGACCACACTGACTCCATAGTCATCACTCATTTTAGCACCAAAGGAACATAAATAGATAAACTCACTCACTCTTCAGTTCGACTCATAAAAAACAGAAACACAAATGTCAGTCTCTTTCTCTCGTCCTCTCCGCCGTCCGTGAGGAGGAGGAGGGGGAGAGGCAGCAGGTTGCCGTGGTAACTAGACGTCGAGGATCTCCTCGGCGGTCCCACCACAGCGTAGGCGGTAGCGTCCCGTCCTCCAGCTGATGGTGGGGTCCCACAGAGCCGAGAGGAAGATCTGCACTGCCATGGACTCCCTGATGAACCACGCCACCGCAAAGTCCAGCTTCGAGAAGCAGAGGGGTCCGCCCTGCACCGTGATGTCATTGATTAATAACCAATCAGCACAGAGCGAGAAAACACAACGTTTTATAGATATTCTGACTGTTATGTGGACATCATTGTTTGAATTAAACCAAAAATATATCTGTTAAAGGTGTTAATTATCATTTAGCCCCTTCAAAATAAAAGCATGAGGTGTCGTCGATGTGGTACCTGGACTCCAGTCAGCTGGATGTAGTCAAAGATGAACCAGGCCAGACAGTGACACATGAAGAAGACCATCATGTCCCACCTGTGACACAGACCAGAAGGGTTCATTTATTTTCAGACGATGGTTCTGCGTAATGATCCTTTAGTCTGTTTTACTTTAGTAAACCTTAGCAATGATCCGTGGTCACACCACATGACCACCACAGTTCTCCTGACACCGTTCTCTCTGGGGTCTGGTCTAGTCCAGGGCCCAACAGGGATCAGAACGGTCTGATCTTTCCTCAGGCTCTGAGCTTCACCTGACACCTACCTGAACACGTAATGAGCGGCCCAGCCAATGATGAGGCTGGCCAGGAAGCACTCAGAGACGGGCTCCAGCACGGTGCCTGGCAGCATGTTTATCCGTAACTTTGTCCACCTGGAAGCACAAAATATAACTGGAATCAAAACAGGAAGTAGAACAGGAAGTAAAACAGGAAACAGAACAGCATTCATCTTAGATTAAAGGCAGAAGTATTCAC
Source organism: Cheilinus undulatus (assembly GCF_018320785.1). NCBI lineage: Eukaryota > Metazoa > Chordata > Actinopteri > Labriformes > Labridae > Cheilinus > Cheilinus undulatus. The sequence continues at coordinate 767,746 of NC_054881.1, forward strand.
CATCAGACTGCTGGATTTAAATCATGCATTTATTACATCCAGATATCAAGCTTTTGTTTTATAATAATCAGTTTACAATTTAATAATACAGATCCCACCTGTTTAAAGTTTCCCCATCAGCATAATGAAGGATGATAATCCAGAAAATAAACGTGCTATTTGATAATAACTAAAATCAAACTGGAGTCATGGTAAATGTCATTGATATGCATGTATTTAATTTCCTTTACTTCATGAAATGAGCCCGTCTGTATGAGGGACAGGCTGCAGTGATAAACAGGTCGTTAATGATTTTCTAACGAGTCTCATAAACAGTAAAGATAAAGGACTATAAAACAGTAAATTAACTCCAGGTAGATTATTCACTGAGTCTGTCGGTCTCTGAATGTGCTGCTCCTACAGAGGTCCATAGAGACGTCTGACCTGATTTAACCATGGTGAACAGTTTAAACTGGATAAAAATGTAATGTCAGCTCAAATTGCATGGGGATGCTGAGAGCTGCTAAAAATAGCTGAAAAAGCAAAAAAAAACTGAAAAAAGCATAAAAAATATCTAAAAATAGCATAAAATAGCTAAATAGAAAAAATAACGGAAAATAGCATAAAAAATCTCTAAAAATAGCATAAAATAGCTGAAAATAGCATATAAATAGCATAAATAGCTAAAAAGCAAAAATGGTTGAAAATTGCATAAAAGCTGAAGAGTGCAGTAGCTGATTAGTGAAAATGTACATAAAAAAATTAAAAAGAGAGCCATTTAGACCTTTGTCTCCAGAGTTCCACTAAAGCACACTGTTTTATAATATTGTTGAGGTGAGTGCTTTAAAAATGATAAATTAAAGCCACTTGTATGAGACAGTTTGAGAGAGTGTTGATGCGTGACGTGTTGTGTGTGTCTGAAAGACTCTCAGGTTGCTATGGTGATCAATGCCGTATGACATCATAGCTAATCAGTCACAGATGGGGTCAAAGCTAATTAGTCACACCTGTGAAAGCTTCTGTAAAAAACAGCTCAGAAAACTGAGTTGAGTGGCCAGAGCATGCACTCAAACAAAGTTAATTTAAGCTGAACTTGTGAAACCTAGCAGAAAACCAAAGGTATTGTGAGAATCAGCAGAAGTTGCTGAACGCGGTGATATATTTTTTATGAGTGGGAAGTGAAAAACCATGGTTCAAGAGCGAGTTAAAAAAGTGTTTCCAAAAGCTCGCACTCAGGAATCTTCATTCAACAATTGTATTGCTGCAGATGGGGAACTGAAGGGATGCTGGTCACGCTTTGAAGCTCACTTTGCCAAAACCATTGATCCTGTTGACCTCAAATCTTTCTTGTAAGCAAGAGGAGATGTGTGGCTACGTTTTGCTGTTTATATTATAACCGTGGACCAAATATTTTTTTCAGGAGAGCAGTTTGTTTGGGAAGTTCAACCTCTACTTCACACAGCATCTGTGCTCTAAGTGTGACATCATCACTCTAAGGCTCTCCATTTAACCCCATTGTAAACGTCTGAGAGAGCTCAGATATTCATGAAGTTTGATCAGTGATTATAAATAACTGGTAAAAGATATCAATAATGTGAATCAGTCCTAGATAGCTGAAGAGTTTGTCTACGTTTTAAATCAAAAATGAAGTCTGTATGTGGAAGTGAGCTAAAGTTATAAGCCTTAGAAGTTGAAACAGTTTAAGAGGATTTAAAGAGCTGGCCCATCTGAAATAATGTTTTTTCAGTTTTAGAAAAAGCAAAATAGTTAAAAAAGCATAAATAGTATAGATTATTATAAATACCTGAAAAGAGCACAAGAAGCTGAAGAGTATCATAGTAGAATAGTGAAAATAGCCTGAGAAAATGCCAAAGTTATGAGGAGCTGAAGAAAGAATAAATTTTCAGAAAAGCCCCATTCATTTGAATGGGAACATTTTTGCTGAAGAAGTTAAATATTTTTAAAATTATAAAAGTTATAAATAAGAAAAGTCACAGCCATCATGCCCTAAAAGAGCTGAATAGGATGATATTAGAACGATGAGTATAGCTCATAGAGGGAAAGAGGAGGCAGGGTCCAAAAAACGTACGGGAAAAAAAAATGGCTGACATGAAAATCAATAGTGTGGATGCTTACTCAGCATTAATTAGAATCACTGATGTGATCTCATTCAGTACTCTGACCTGCTGCACAGCTGTGCACTCATGAACACACAATCAGATAAAAGCTGGAAGGTCACCTGATCATGCGGGACTGAAACTGGCCAATAGAGTACGACCCCGAGTTCTGCAGCGCCACCTGTGTTGCCATGGAGAACTTCCATCCTCTGAGGTGACAGAGACATCCAAATATTAAAAACCACAATGGAACAATAAGGAGCTAATGCTAACATGCTTACTTTAAATGATAGCTTTAGCCATGAAGTAATCCTCTAATGCTAACATGCTAACGTGCTAACCTGTCAGCAATAGCTTTAGCCATGAAGTATTCCTCTAATGTTAACGTGCTAACCTGTCAGCGATAGCTTTAGCCATGAAGTAATCCTCTAATACTAACGTGCTAACCTGTCAGCGATAGCTTTAGCCATGAAGTAATCCTCTAATGTTAACATGCTAATGTGCTAACCTGTCAGCGATAGCTTTAGCCATGAAGTATTCCTCTAATGTTAACGTGCTAACCTGTCAGCGATAGCTTTAGCCATGAAGTAATCCTCTAATGCTAACGTGCTAACTTGTCAGCGATAGCTTTAGCCATGAAGTAATCCTCTAATGTTAACATGCTAACGTGCTAACCTGTCAGTGATAGCTTTAGCCATGAAGTATTCCTCTAATGTTAACGTGCTAACCTGTCAGCGATAGCTTTAGCCATGAAGTAATCCTCTAATGCTAACGTGCTAACCTGTCAGCGATAGCTTTAGCCATGAAGTAATCCTCTAATGTTAACATGCTAACGTGCTAACCTGTCAGTGATAGCTTTAGCCATGAAGTATTCCTCTAATGTTAACGTGCTAACCTGTCAGCGATAGCTTTAGCCATGAAGTAATCCTCTGCGATGTACTGAGCGAAGGCGACCAGTCCTCCAGCCTGGTCCAACACATCCTTCCTCATGAGACACGACATCCCTGTCACACATTTGATCCCCGTCACATTAGCGGAGATGTAGGAGCGAGGATGGGACGTCCCAAAATAAACCTAGAAACAAGGTAGCATTAGCATATGTTAGCATCAGTGGAGTAAGAATAATATCTGTATTAGCTATGTCTAGGATTGTTACATAGCCCTGATGTAGCGTTAGCTGGTTGGCATCTGTTAGCATCGTTCCATAGCCATGATGTAGCGTTAGCTGGTTGGCATCTGTTAGCATCGTTTCATAGCCATGATGTAGCTTTAGCTGGTTGGTAGCTGTTAGCATTGTTTCATAGCCCTGATGTAGCGTTAGCTGGTTAGTAGCTGTTAGCATCGTTTCATAGCCCTGATGTAGCGTTAGCTGGTTAGTAGCTGTTAGCATCGTTTCATAGCCCTGATGTAGCGTTAGCTGGTTGGTAGCTGTTAGCATCGTTTCATAGCCCTGATGTAGCGTTAGCTGGTTGGTAGCTGTTAGCATCGTTTCATAGCCCTGATGTAGCATTAGCTGGTTGGTAGCTGGTAGGTGCGTTGGTTACCTGCTCCAGAGTGGCGGCGAAGCCTTGGCGGTCTGCGACATATGGTAACCCGTGGACCAATCCCACCTTCTCTGTCATCTGATTGGTCATATCTGTCAGGGTGTCTGGTTTCACTGAAACACACAGAGTAAGCAGCAGTTAGCATTAGCTTTGATGACGTATAAATCGCTTTAGGGGGCGTGGTCAAACACAGCTGTACTGACCTCTGATGCCGCTGTCACAGATCCAGACCAGACCATATTTGGCTCCTTCATAACCCGGCATCAGGTTGTTGATCTTTGGGTTGATCCCGACCTTCTTTCCCCCTGAGAACCACAGATCAGCACATGCTAACATTAGCTGCTAACATTAGCTGCTGACATTAGCTGCTAACATTAGCTGCTAACATTAGCTGCTAACATTAGCTGCTAAGATTAGCTGCTGACATTAGCTGCTAACATTAGCTGCTGACATTAGCTGCTAACATTAGCTGCTAACATTAGCTGCTGACATTAGCTGCTAACATTAGCTGCTAACATTAGCTGCTGACATTAGCTGCTAACATTAGCTGCTGACATTAGCTGCTGACATTAGCTGCTAAGATTAGCTGCTGACATTAGCTGCTGACATTAGCTGCTAACATTAGCTGCTGACATTAGCTGCTGACATTAGCTGCTAAGATTAGCTGCTGACATTAGCTGCTGACATTAGCTGCTAACATTAGCTGCTGACATTACCTGCTGACATTAGCTGCTAACATTAGCTGCTAACATTAGCTGCTGACATTAGCTGCTAACATTAGCTGCTGACATTAGCTGCTGACATTAGCTGCTGACATTAGCTGCTAAGATTAGCTGCTGACATTAGCTGCTGACATTAGCTGCTAAGATTAGCTGCTGACATTAGCTGCTGACATTAGCTGCTAAGATTAGCTGCTGACATTAGCTGCTAAGATTAGCTGCTAACATTAGCTGCTAACATTAGCTGCTAAGATTAGCTGCTGAAATTAGCTGCTGACATTAGCTGCTAACATTAGCTGCTAACATTAGCTGCTGACATTAGCTGCTAACATTAGCTGCTAACATTAGCTGCTAACATTAGCTGCTAACTAAAGGAAGGAACTACAGTAGACTACAGCCAGTATTTCTGTACCACTGTCTAAAATGTCCAGAGTTCCTGTCAGCGTTCCTGACTCAAACATTCCCAGAGTCCTGGGTGCCAGAGGTCAGGGGTCAGCTAGGAACTGTTGTTAGCTCTCTGATAAACACAGACACACAGCAGGAACATCAGAAGGCTTTTAGTCTCACCGATGAATAGTCGAGCGTCTACGTTGGGATATTTTCCTAACAGCTTTTTGCAGACGTCCACAGCTGGATCATCCTGATCCTGAACACACAGCAGGATCTCATACTGTGAAACAACAGCAGACAGGTTAGACGATCTCTGATTGGCTGGGAGGAAGTTTAATAGGAGCGTTAGCTAGGAGAGATGGTGCTGTTAGTCTGAGCATGAACCACAGATCAGAGCTGTCGGCCGTTTACTGAGCTCAGAGGCAGTCTGATGGTGGGATGGACATGTCAGAGGTCACCCTGGGGTCAAATGAACATCAGTGGTGTGTTCAGGTACCTTGGGGTAGTCCAGCGTGAAAAACGTCTCCAGGTTGGAGATGAGGTTGGGGTCCACGCCCTTCAGAGGCTTCAGCAGAGAAACTCCAACCATCTGCACGAACGGCTGTTTGACCTCCGACCTTTTCCTGTGGAGGTGGAGACGCCTGAGAAAGAAGCACAGGTCAAAGGTCACTGACAGTAGCATCAGGAAAACAACAGGCTCATTCTGATAAAGGTCAGAGGGATGAAAAATATGAACAGGATAATCTCATTCTGTCTACAGCCGGCCAATCAGCACGGAGGGATGGACGTTAAAGAAAACCACATTTCAGAGATTTAAGACGGGACCAGGACGGACAGCTGACTTTGTTAGCTTGATGCTAACACATAACAGAAACTGCTATTAATGAACAAGGCTAGGTCAAAACAAATTAAACTGATCACTGACAAAAAATATGGTCATTAAAACCAATACCTGCCGAAGAAGAGAAGAAGGTGTCTTCAGATGGAGGCAAAGCAAGGATGGAATGGTTTACCAGCTCTGATTATGTCATCTCCAAAGGCAAGGATGGAATGTTTCACCAGCTCTGATTATGTCATCTTCAAAGGCAAGGATGGAATGTTTCACCAGCTCTGATTATGTCATCTTCAAAGGCAAGGATGGAATGTTTCACCAGCTCTGATTATGTCATCTTCAAAGGCAAGGATGGAATGTTTCACCAGCTCTGATTATGTCATCTTCAAAGGCAAGGATGGAATGTTTCACCTGCTCTGATTATGTCATCTTCAAAGGCAAGGATGGAATGTTTTACCAGCTCTGATTATGTCATCTCCAAAGGCAAGGATGGAATGTTTTACCAGCTCTAAATATGTCATCTTCAAAGCAAGGATGGAATGTTTTACCAGCTCTGATTATGTCATCTCCAAAGCAAGGATGGAATGTTTTACCAGCTCTGATTATGTCATCTCCAAAGGCAAGGATGGAATGTTTTACCAGCTCTGATTATGTCATCTTCAAAGGCAAGGATGGAACGTTTTACCAGCTCTGATTATGTCATCTTCAAAGGCAAGGATGGAACGTTTTATCAGCTCTGATTATGCCACAGATGGAGTGTTAGTGAAGCTGGGTTTTTTGGCAGCTTTTCCCCTCCATTTTTACCTAGTACTAGTGCATCTCAAAAAATTAGAATATCGTGAAAAAGTTCAATATTTTTTGTTTGTCTTTTCTGAAAGTGAAACACACAGTGGAAACTTCACACTGGACTTCAAGCAATGTGGATTCTGGTCCTCTCCACTCCTCCTCCAGACTCTGGGACCTAGAAGAGCAGAGAGGACCAGAATCCACGTTGCGTGAAGTTTCCACAGTCAGTGATGATCTGGGCTGCCATGGCATCTGCTGGTGTTGGTCCACTGTGTTTTATCAGGTCAAAGGTCAGGCAGCCATCTACCAGGACATGTTAGAGACCTTCATGCTTCCTTCTGCTGACAAGCACCATGGAGATGCTGATTTGATTTTCCAGCAGGACTTGGCACCTGCCCACACTGCCAAAGGTACCAAAAGCTGCTTCAGTGACCATGGTGTTACTGTGACTCTGACCTGAACCCCATAGAGGATCTATGGAAGATGAGAGACACCAGACCCAACAATGCAGATGACCTGAAGGCCGCTATCAGAGCAACCTGGGCTTCATTACACCTGAGCAGTGCCACAGGCTGATCGCCTCCATGCCACGCCGCATTGATGCAGTAATTCATGCAAAAGGAGGCCCAACTAAGTACTGATGCATAGAAATGAACAGAAGCCTGACATTTCTGTTTAAAACATCCTTTTTTATTGATCTTATATAATATTCTAATTTTCTGAGATACTGAATTTTGGGTTTTCTTATCTGTCAGCCATAATCATCAACATTTCAAGAAATAAAGGCTGAAATATTTCACTCTGTGTGTGATGAGTCTATATAATATATGGGTTTACCTTTCTGACATGAGTGACAAAAATATTGAACTTTTTCATGATATTCTAATTTTCTGAGATGTACTAGTAGAAGGCCATAGCTGGTAACCTTTAGAAAAGTGGGTGGAGCTGGCGAGAAGCGAGATCTAGACCGGCCCTCTTTGGGAGGTGTCCTCTGATAACGTCAGTCATGAAGTGTCGCTATAAAACAGATCGTGTGATTGGCTGACGGACATGCCGTTTAAATAAGTTTGGTAAAACTTCTCTCTGGTTTCCTTCACATCTGTGAGATTTCTACTAAATGCAATAAAAATTCTCTGACATTTCCTTACAGATAAATCACTGATACAAAAAAACTTTATTTAAACAGCCAGACATTACAGTCACACGTCTGCCTTTAAGGCGCCGCAGTCTGCTGGTCACATGACGTGGCGGTCTGTCCTGGAGCGTTAGCAGAGACAGAGGACACATTTATTAAAGAGCACTTCTATTTTTAGTAACAATATAAACACCTATCATCAGAAACCAAGCTAACTCCTGCACGTCTGAACAGAAGAAAGAGCTTCAACACCAAAATAACGGTCTGTATCAGTCGACCATGAATAACAGAGATAGGACGGTTTAAACGTGGGGTTCTAACGCTGACAACTGAGGAACATAAATGTTCAGACCTGAACCAGCAGAGGACCAGGATGCTGGTCTGTGGATCTCCATGTTTGATTTAAAGCTGAGCTCTGCTGAACTCCTTTAACCCTCTCCTGACCAGGACAGTTCCACTGATGCTGACACAGCCGGGCTCTGTCTGAGGGTTAAAACCAGACTAAGAATGAGACGTTTCTGTTCTTCTACATCCCTATCATGGACATAAGCTGGACTAGATCCGTCTGAGTTTAAAGGGAGAGAACATTCTGACTCCATCAGAGATGTTGGAGTTTCTGTGGGATCCTACAGCTGTTAAACGTCTGCTCATTAACGTTAACCCTGGTTTATCAGCGGGAGTTTAGGCCCTGGTATCAGACATGACAGGATGGTTTTATGGTCCTCGTTTCCCGGCCCTAGCTGGTCTTCATCTACACCCTAATCTGGTTCCTGCTCTAGAAGGACTGTCTGCCTGATTCTGGATGATTCCATCGCTCACTAACCTCCTCAGAAACGTTACGTAAACCTGACGAAGGACTGGAACAATCCCAGGGGTCTTTGAAGGTCCTGGAAAGTGCTGGAAATCCTTTAATCTCCCAAAGACCCAGAGAGAATTACATAAAAGTTGTCAATCCTGTGAAAGAGTGAATATGTGGAGCCCCAGCGATTAATGACATAACTGAATCCTGAAACCCACCGTTCAGACGGGGGGTTTGGTCCTGAGGGTCATGGGACCCCTGTGGAATGGGTCTGATCACTGATCACATGACTGAGAGGAGGAGTCATGGCAGCGATGGAGGCGTTCACAGTCAGAGCTACAGCGCTCAGGGTCGCCTCAGACTGGACTGAAGCTCCATGAAAAACCCTGAAACCCTGAAACCCTGAAACCCTGGAGGTTACAGCTGATCAGAACTGAAGCTCAAACAGATGACATGACATCATTGTTTCAGAGCAGGATGGGGCCTTGGAGAAAAGCTAATGAAGGTTATTCACTAACATTCACAGAAAAAGTTTGGAGATGATTCGAGATAAAGATGAGGACGTCACTGAGCCTGTTCAGGCTGACGTGTTTAAACCCACATGTTCAGGGTCTGAATGGATGCTGCATGGTTATTAACTGTAGCTCATTCACCCTCAGACAGGAGCATTAGAGTTTAAACTCACAGAACTGAGAACATCAGACAGTGCCGATAGGAGACCACCCACAGATAGGTTAGGGTTAGGTTGGTCCCAGCGGAACCAGTTTACAGGGACCAGGAGGAACTGGGGGAAACTAGAGCCCGGTATGAGCTGGAGTAGAGGACACTGGTTTGAAGATAATCCCAGTTAGAGTTTATAAAAGAACCCCAGTCCCATCCTGCTCTGATGAGTGTTTTTCCTCGGTCACACAGCACTGACCAGACCGGACGCTAAGATGGAGCCCTGTGTGGGACAGCTAACACCCTACCGGCCCGTTCCTCTGACCTTCTGACCACTAACACCTGCTCATGCAGTGGCATCTCCTCTCACCTGCATCACAGGCGCCCACTTCCTCCTTCAGTCTGCCCACCCACGTAAAACACAGAATGACAGACGATGCATTCAGTTTGAGAAATCAGAATATCGTCCCTGACTAACGAGGGTTTCACTGCTCTAATCAAAGTTTCTCACATCCTCGTCAGCCAGAACGCTCCAAACACACCAGCTAATTATAATAGTAGTAGCGCTGGAGTCAGATTTACAGACTGTTTTTACACTCCACTTGTTTTTAAGCCGTAGGTGAACTATTTTCCTGACTGTTGTTTGCCAAAGGCATCGTAATATCACCCTAGTTTACACGTAGCCGCTGTAGTTAAATCAGCGTTAATACCCGGCCCTAGTTTACACGTAGCCGCTGTAGTTAAATCAGCGTTAATACCCGGCCCTAGTTTACACGTAGCCGCTGTAGTTAAATCAGCTGTAATACCCGGCCCTAGTTTACACGTAGCCGCTGTAGTTAAGTCAGCGTTAATACCCGGCCCTAGTTTACACGTAGCCGCTGTAGTTAAATCAGCGTTAATACCCGGCCCTAGTTTACACGTGGCGCTGTAGTTAAATCAGCGTTAATACCCGGCCCTAGTTTACACGTAGCCGCTGTAGTTAAATCAGCGTTAATACCCGGCCCTAGTTTACACGTAGCCGCTGTAGTTAAGTCAGCGTTAATACCCGGCCCTAGTTTACACGTAGCCGCTGTAGTTAAGTCAGCGTTAATACCCGGCCCTAGTTTACACGTAGCCGCTGTAGTTAAGTCAGCGTTAATACCCGGCCCTAGTTTACACGTAGCCGCTGTAGTTAAATCAGCGTTAATACCCGGCCCTAGTTTACACGTAGCCGCTGTAGTTAAATCAGCGTTAATACCCGGCCCTAGTTTACACGTAGCCGCTGTAGTTAAATCAGCGTTAATACCCGGCCCTAGTTTACACGTAGCCGCTGTAGTTAAATCAGCGGTAATACCGGCCCTAGTTTACACGTAGCGCTGTAGTTAAGTCAGCGTTAATACCCGGCCCTAGTTTACACGTGGCGCTGTAGTTAAATCAGCGTTAATACCCGCCCTAGTTTACACGTAGCCGCTGTAGTTAAATCAGCGTTAATACCCGGCCCTAGTTTACACGTAGCCGCTGTAGTTAAATCAGCGTTAATACCCGGCCCTAGTTTACACGTAGCAGCTGTAGTTAAATCAGCGTTAATACCCGCCCTAGTTTACACGTGGCCGCTGTAGTTAAGTCAGCGTTAATACCCGGCCCTAGTTTTGCGTAGCGCTGTAGTTAAATCAGCGTTAATACCCGGCCCTAGTTTACACGTAGCCGCTGTAGTTAAGTCAGCGTTAATACCCGGCCCTAGTTTACACGTAGCCGCTGTAGTTAAATCAGCGTTAATACCCGGCCCTAGTTTACACGTAGCCGCTGTAGTTAAGTCAGCGTTAATACCCGGCCCTAGTTTACACGTAGCCGCTGTAGTTAAGTCAGCGTTAATACCCGGCCCTAGTTTACACGTAGCCGCTGTAGTTAAATCAGCGTTAATACCCGGCCCTAGTTTACACGTAGCCGCTGTAGTTAAGTCAGCGTTAATACCAGGCCCTAGTTTACACGTAGCCGCTGTAGTTAAGTCAGCGTTAATACCCGGCCCTAGTTTACACGTAGCCGCTGTAGTTAAATCAGCGTTAATACCCGGCCCTAGTTTACACGTAGCCGCTGTAGTTAAATCAGCGTTAATACCCGGCCCTAGTTTACACGTAGCCGCTGTAGTTAAATCAGCGTTAATACCCGGCCCTAGTTTACACGTAGCCGCTGTAGTTAAGTCAGCGTTAATACCCGGCCCTAGTTTACACGTAGCCGCTGTAGTTAAGTCAGCGTTAATACCCGGCCCTAGTTTACACGTAGCCGCTGTAGTTAAATCAGCGTTAATACCCGGCCCTAGTTTACACGTAGCCGCTGTAGTTAAGTCAGCGTTAATACCCGGCCCTAGTTTACACGTAGCCGCTGTAGTTAAATCAGCGTTAATACCCGGCCCTAGTTTACACGTGGCGCTGTAGTTAAATCAGCGTTAATACCCGGCCCTAGTTTACACGTAGCCGCTGTAGTTAAATCAGCGTTAATACCCGCCCTAGTTTACACGTAGCCGCTGTAGTTAAATCAGCGTTAATACCCGCCCTAGTTTACACGTGGCCGCTGTAGTTAAGTCAGCGTTAATACCGCCCTAGTTTACACGTGGCGCAGTAGTTAAATCAGCGTTAATACCCGGCCCTAGTTTACACGTAGCCGCTGTAGTTAAATCAGCGTTAATACCCGGCCCTAGTTTACACGTAGCCGCTGTAGTTAAATCAGCGTTAATACCCGGCCCTAGTTTACACGTAGCCGCTGTAGTTAAATCAGCGTTAATACCCGGCCCTAGTTTACACGTAGCCGCTGTAGTTAAGTCAGCGTTAATACCTGGCCCTAGTTTACACGTAGCCGCTGTAGTTAAATCAGCGTTAATACCCGGCCCTAGTTTACACGTAGCCGCTGTAGTTAAATCAGCGTTAATACCCGGCCCTAGTTTACACGTAGCCGCTGTAGTTAAGTCAGCGTTAATACCTGGCCCTAGTTTACATGTAGCCGCTGTAGTTAAAGTCAGCGTTAATACCCGCCCTAGTTTACACGTAGCCGCTGTAGTTAAATCAGCGTTAATACCCGGCCCTAGTTTACACGTAGCCGCTGTAGTTAAATCAGCGTTAATACCCGGCCCTAGTTTACACGTAGCCGCTGTAGTTAAATCAGCGTTAATACCTGGCCCTAGTTTACATGTAGCCGCTGTAGTTAAGTCAGCGTTAATACCCGGCCCTAGTTTACACGTAGCCGCTGTAGTTAAATCAGCGTTAATACCCGGCCCTAGTTTACATGTAGCCGCTGTAGTTAAAGGAATCTCCAGATCCTTAAAAAAACTAAAAACATTTTTCAATCACACTGTTGCCACTAGGGATGCACCGAAAATTTGGCCACTGAAAATTTTCGGCTGAAAATGTCCCAAAAGTGCATTTTCAGTTTTCGGCCGAAAGACTTTTATCTCTGAAACAACAAGGCCGAAACACGACATTTTGATGATGCAAGCAAAAACCGCGGCCAGCACGCGCTTGGCTCGGTGGTTCTCAAATAGGGGTACATGAAGGCACTCCAGGGGGTAGGCGAGATTTTAAAATACATGCAGACTATTGAAGAAAAATAGCGCCTTTCTTTGCACGTCAGGAGCGACACGATTTTGCGAGTACACGTATGTTCTAAAATCACATTTTATCACATCACATCCTTCACTCCTGCGTAACGCGCCACTTTTACGCACAGCCAGGCTGTCAGAGCCGTTTAGTTTCACGGTTTCATTCACTGCCAGCCACGCTTGTAAGAGGAGGGACTGACTTTTCATTCATTGCATGTCAAATATGATCAATCAGAGTTATAATATCACACAGCTGAGGCTGGCGGTGGGAGGAGTTAACTCTCCACGGACTGGCTCACCTGTTTGTGTTCCAGACTGGTCAGAGGAGTCATTCAGCTGGTTGATCTGGAGCTTTTATCAGTCGTATGTCTGAGGTCAGAGGAGACTGGTGGTAAATATTTCACTAAAGTCCCGTTAGTTTAGAAACAGCTCCAGCTGTGTGAGTTTCATGGTGGTGGTGGCGATTTTTAAGGCAGAGGAACAAAAACGTCCTCCTCTCCAACTCCACCTGATGTTTGATATCTCCTCATATCTGTCTGTATCAGTTCTTGTGTTTTAGCCTCTTTTTTATCCTGGTAGAGAGGGAGACAGGCAGCAGGCAGCCCCATATGAGCGCAAATGTGCTACTTAAATATCCGCAGCAATGTCGCGCTGTGAAACGATGTTGCAGGTGAGGAAGCTTGCTTTGACTCGCTACAGGTTCAAATGTAAATATTCTGTGTGAATAATTTGCATGAAAAAATTGCGTCTAGAGTGTAAGGACCTTAAGTTTATAAACTGGAGTTAATATTTTGTAGGCTCTTAGATTTAATGACCCTAAACCCCCTGAGTCTCCCCCATGGCAGGATGGTTTGACCCACACTGGAGCATGCCTGTTAATCACTGCATTCACAACCTCTCCATTCATAAAAAGGTTTAGGATTTATTTTTTGTGAAGAAATGCTGATCTATAACTAAGTTCATGATTTCAGTTGGAGAAGAGAGAAGTCTTTTTTATAATTAGTTTATTATTTACAGGTTTTTAGTTCTTTCTAGTCCTTTGTTTTGATTTCCAAACTGTTCCAGAGAGACCGCTGCAGCCAGTCAGAGGTTTACACACTTCTGGGTTTAAAGCCTTTCAGTCTCTGTTCAACAGCTACATTCATTTGAATTCCCACATTTAGAGATGAGAAGATGTGCCATGACTTTAGTCATGCATTTTTAACATTTAAAATGTATGAAAAAAATCTAATATTTGTAATTTGAAAGTGTTTATCAGTGACAAAGTCTGATAAATCAGAGGCTGTCTCAGCTCTTTAATGTCTTTCCTTTTGGCCAAAAAGCTTTGAGCTGTTTAGGGGGTTCTTCGCTGACAAAAGGCTGAGAACCACTGATTTAATGTAGACATGAGTGGGTCGAGTTAAACATTTTATTTTGTATTTGATTTGATTTTATATTGTGTATTGTTGGAATGAGGTGCTTAATAAATATTTACATAATTTTGTAATTGATTTATTCTTTGAAGCATTAATATTAATTTTTGCAATTGCAGTTGGTTTTAGTGAGGTTAGTACACAGCCATAGCCATAAATGCAATGGTACTAATAACTGGCATAGTTATTTCTTTCTGTGTTTCCGTTTTCGGTTTCAGCCAAGAATTTTCATTTCGGCGCATCCCTAGTCGCCACTTTACACCAAATTACCTCATTTTAACCCATTTTTGCAACTTCAAACACATTTTTGTCAATTTTAAACACTTTCTTGCACATTACTGACACTATTAACTCCTTTTACCACTTCTTAAGCCACATTTCATAATTTGATATTTCTGCCCCTGCTAACCCTCTTTTTTACCAGTTTACATCAATTTTCACCCATTTCACCAAATGTCCACCTATTTTTTGCCACTTTAACCCATTTTTGCCAATTTCAGGTTATTTTTGGCACTTTGATGTAATTTTTGGCATTTCTAACCCATTTTTGCTACTTTTAAAATCTAATTTCACCACCTTTCCCACCATTTTTGCCATTATTAACCCATTTTAGCTATTTTTTGTGTATTTTAATTCTGTTTTTAACTAAATAATTTACATTTTTCACTACACAAATGAATTAGGATGTGTTTGTTTGATCAGAGAGGTTATTATTCAGGTTAAATATAAAACAGCTGAACTCTACCATGGACCAGGATTTTGATCTTATTCATCATGAAACCGCTGAAAGTCTTAAACATGCGGTGATTCAGGAGGCATTCTGGGAGATTTCCCATGTTACTCAGTTTGGAGTGTCCCTCAGTAAAGTGTCCCATGAGGCCCTGGACCTTCACCCGAGCCCTCCATTCAACTAGAACCAGGACCCCGTACCCCTGGAGCTGGATCTGGGAGCAGGGCTGGGGCTCCCTGATCTCCATGTTGAACCTGTTTGACTGAGAACAGACGCCGGTGTTGAAACTTTATTTTGAAACAGTTCCTTTATCTGCTCAGGCATTTCTAGAGAGACAGCAGCCGGAAGAGAGACAGAAAAATCCCAGCATTGCTCCATCAGCGCTGATTTAATTTCCTTGACTGGGGTTCAGACATCTCTGAGAACCAGCCTGGTTTAGGTCTTTAAAATCGATAATAAGGGCTCAGCTGTGCCAGAACGGGCATGTTTCATTATTTATGAGAATGATTCACATTACTGCATGTGTCTTTGATAGAGTCAGAGTTGTTGAAGTTAAATCACTTTAAACTTGAGGGAAGGAGCCTCGACTGAAGATTCAGACTCAATCAGAAGAGATTTACTGATTTTACTGAGATGGACTGAAAGCCGAACTGATGTTCCACACACATTAACCCTTTAACTCTTATTTTAACATGGAGACCAGGGATAACATCAGCTAAACACACAAACATCAGAAATAATCAGATTCTTAAACGAGGTTCATCCAGAACAGGAAACTCCGTTTACTAAGGGTGACCAACCGTGACATAACCGCGACAAACGGCTGATTCTGGTATTAAAGCATCGATAAAAACATGACAGAGCAGTTAGAAACCCTATCAGGAGGGTTAGTAGTTTATCTGATCATTTACAGCCAGAACAGCTCCGCTGGTTTCGCGGTTAGCGGCACTGACTGACAGAGCTAACAGGTGTAACGGTTTAAACAGTGACCGTGTTATCTGGAGACTTTCAGCAGGATACGTCTGAGGTTGTTGTAGGTAGAGATAAATTGTCTAGATTTACAGTAAAACTTATCTAATAAGTATTTTTATAAGAACATTTTTATAAAACATCCAGCATTATTAGTCTTTAATTTTAACTCTACATTTTATCCGGCTGTTGTTCTTAAATTTGTATTTTTTAGCTGATGCTTCTGTCTACATCGATTCCTTTCATTAACACACAATTCAGTTTAGTGTGAACTGAAAATATAAATTCATTTTAAGACGTACCAGGTCCAGTTATTTGTCTAATAATCACTGACATATTTAGCTGAAAGTCACCACTTAACACGGTATCTGTTTACGTCGTTACACCGGCTAACGGTTAAACAGGAAAACGCCCAACAGAGAAGCGTCGTAAGCCGCAGATTTCACTTCACTTTCCCTCGCTCGGAGCCCTGGCAGTGACCCAGACTTTAGTTTGATTTAATACTGAATTAATGACCGTTAAAGAGGTTAAATTAATGAGTCCCAGCCCAGGAACAGAAGCCTCGGCGGCTCTGCTAGCCGTTAGCCTAGCCTAGCCTAGCCTAGCCTAGCGTACTCACACATAGATGATGGACATGAAGTGCATGAGCCACAGCACGAAGAACAGGATGAAGCCGAACACGGCCAGGCCCTGCAGGGCGAGCTCCAGCACCGACATCACGGTCAGCGGGGGCCGCCGGGGCTGGAGGCCGGCGGAGGGTCACACGCGCTAGGGGTGCAGTCCAGCAGTCGATCGGCCTCGGAGAGGGACGGACCCGGGGATCGGGGAGGAACCAGGATCCGACCGTCGATGAAGCGAGCGGGGCTGGAGGAGGCTGGAGATCCGGAGCGGGGCACCGGGAGGAGGTCAGAGAGCGGCCCGGGTCAGGAGCTCCTCGGACGGGGACGCGGGGACCGGCCTCGGCCTGGTGATGGTGTCCGGGTCACGGTGCGGGATTCTCGGTTTGACAGTCAGCAGACCGGCCGACGGTCAGCTGACCTACCGGGGGGAGCGGCGGAGCCACGGACGCTGGGTAGCAACAGACACCATGACACTTCCGGTTTACTTCAAAATAAGAGCCACGTGATAAATACGACCTTTGGACTGAAGAGCGATTAAACAGACCTGCTGTAAATGTTCTGTTTTTATTTTATACAATAAAATAGAACTTTATCATGGGGAAACAGCTTTAAATGAAGAGATACGACATTTAACTGTGAGGTTTTACCGTTAGACAAAGGTTGGAGGGTCTTCAGGGCCTTTACATCAAATAAGACATAAACCTAAAAACATCAATAAACTAGTAATTATCATTTTTATTTAAAAAAGACTCAATTACAGTAATCTGAGTAAATTTAATTAGCCTCTTTAAACCTCTGATTATGGGAAAATAAAATAAAATAAAGATATTTCAGTAGCACACATAAACCATTTCACTGTTTTATTTTCTCATGAGAACAAAAATAAAATCATAAAACTGTTTCCTGTTCTATCACACATACGTGTGAGCTGTAATCATTTTAGTGAAATTAAAAAATAATCAGACTTTTCCGTCATTTAACTGAAAATTTTCTCTCCATGTTTTATCAGCTGGTCTTCAGGTTTTCATAGGCTGAGAGCTGAAACAGGAAGTGTTGTGAGTTTCCCTGATAGGCCACACCCACACAGGTGAGTCAAAGGTAAACAATGATTTTATCTGCAGTTTCTGCAGAAAATTTTCCATCACAGTGTTTCAGGATGGCTTCATTATAAAAATACAGCAGAGATATGATCATTATTAGAGTTAACACAGCAGAGATGTGATCATTATTAGAGTTAACACAGCAGAGATGTGATCATTGTTAGAGTTAACACAGCAGAGATGTGATCATTGTTAGAGTTAACACAGCAGAGATGTGATCATTATTAGAGTTAACACAGCAGAGATGTGATCATTATTAGAGTTAACACAGCAGAGATGTGATCATTGTTAGAGTTAACACAGCAGAGATGTGATCATTATTAGAGTTAACACAGCAGAGATGTGATCATTATTAGAGTTAACACAGCAGAGATGTGATCATTATTAGAGTTAACACAGCAGAGATGTGATCATTATTAGAGTTAATACAGCAGAGATGTGATCATTATTAGAGTTAATACAGCAGAGATGTCATCATTATTAGAGTTAACACAGCAGAGATGTGATCATTATAAGAGTTAACACAGCAGAGGTGTGATCATTATTAGAGTTAACACAGCAGAGATGTGATCATTATTAGAGTTAACGCAGCAGAGATGTGATCATTGTTAGAGTTAACACAGCAGAGATGTGATCATTGTTAGAGTTAACACAGCAGAGATGTGATCATTATTAGAGTTAACACAGCAGAGATGTGATCATTATTAGAGTTAACACAGCAGAGATGTGATCATTGTTAGAGTTAACACAGCAGAGATGTGATCATTATTAGAGTTAACACAGCAGAGATGTGATCATTATTAGAGTTAACACAGCAGAGATGTGATCATTATTAGAGTTAACACAGCAGAGATGTGATCATTATTAGAGTTAACACAGCAGAGATGTGATCATTATTAGAGTTAATACAGCAGAGATGTGATCATTATTAGAGTTAATACAGCAGAGATGTCATCATTATTAGAGTTAACACAGCAGAGATGTGATCATTATAAGAGTTAACACAGCAGAGGTGTGATCATTATTAGAGTTAACACAGCAGAGATGTGATCATTATTAGAGTTAACGCAGCAGAGATGTGATCATTGTTAGAGTTAACACAGCAGAGATGTCATCATTGTTAGAGTTAATACAGCAGAGATGTGATCATTATTAGAGTTAACACAGCAGAGATGTCATTATTATTAGAGTTAACACAGCAGAGCTGTGATCATTATTAGAGTTATGATCATTATTAGAGTTAATACAGCAGAGGTGTGATCATTATTAGAGTTAATACAGCAGAGGTGTGATCATTATTAGAGTTAACACAGCAGAGCTGTGATCATTATTAGAGTTATGATCATTATTAGAGTTAATACAGCAGAGGTGTGATCATTATTAGAGTTAATACAGCAGAGGTGTGATCATTATTAGAGTTAACACAGCAGAGCTGTGATCATTATTAGAGTTATGAACCTTATTAGAGTTAATACAGCAGAGGTGTGATCATTATTTGAGTTAACACAGCAGAGATGTCATCATTGTTAGAGTTAACACAGCAGAGATGTGATCATTATTAGAGTTAATACAGCAGAGATGTGATCATTATTAGAGTTAATACAGCAGAGCTGTGATCATTATTAGAGTTAATACAGCAGAGCTGTGATCATTATTAGAGTTAATACTGCAGAGCTGTGATCATTATTAGAGTTAACACAGCAGAGATGTCATCATTATTAGAGTTAACACAGCAGAGATGTGATCATTGTTAGAGTTAACACAGCAGAGATGTGATCATTATTAGAGTTAACACAGCAGAGATGTGATCATTATTAGAGTTAATACAGCAGAGATGTGATCATTATTAGAGTTAATACAGCAGAGATGTGATCATTATTAGAGTTAACACAGCAGAGATGTGATCATTGTTAGAGTTAACACAGCAGAGATGTGATCATTATTAGAGTTAACACAGCAGAGATGTGATCATTATTAGAGTTAATACAGCAGAGATGTGATCATTATTAGAGTTAATACAGCAGAGATGTCATCATTATTAGAGTTAACACAGCAGAGATGTGATCATTATTAGAGTTAATACAGCAGAGATGTGATCATTATTAGAGTTAATACAGCAGAGATGTGATCATTATTAGAGTTAACACAGCAGAGATGTGATCATTGTTAGAGTTAACACAGCAGAGATGTCATCATTGTTAGAGTTAATACAGCAGAGATGTGATCATTATTAGAGTTAACACAGCAGAGATGTCATTATTATTAGAGTTAACACAGCAGAGCTGTGATCATTATTAGAGTTATGATCATTATTAGAGTTAATACAGCAGAGGTGTGATCATTATTAGAGTTAATACAGCAGAGGTGTGATCATTATTAGAGTTAACACAGCAGAGCTGTGATCATTATTAGAGTTATGATCATTATTAGAGTTAATACAGCAGAGGTGTGATCATTATTAGAGTTAATACAGCAGAGGTGTGATCATTATTAGAGTTAACACAGCAGAGCTGTGATCATTATTAGAGTTATGAACCTTATTAGAGTTAATACAGCAGAGGTGTGATCATTATTTGAGTTAACACAGCAGAGATGTCATCATTGTTAGAGTTAACACAGCAGAGATGTGATCATTATTAGAGTTAATACAGCAGAGATGTGATCATTATTAGAGTTAATACAGCAGAGCTGTGATCATTATTAGAGTTAATACAGCAGAGCTGTGATCATTATTAGAGTTAATACTGCAGAGCTGTGATCATTATTAGAGTTAACACAGCAGAGATGTCATCATTATTAGAGTTAACACAGCAGAGATGTGATCATTGTTAGAGTTAACACAGCAGAGATGTGATCATTATTAGAGTTAACACAGCAGAGATGTGATCATTATTAGAGTTAATACAGCAGAGATGTGATCATTATTAGAGTTAATACAGCAGAGATGTGATCATTATTAGAGTTAACACAGCAGAGATGTGATCATTGTTAGAGTTAACACAGCAGAGATGTGATCATTATTAGAGTTAACACAGCAGAGATGTGATCATTATTAGAGTTAATACAGCAGAGATGTGATCATTATTAGAGTTAATACAGCAGAGATGTCATCATTATTAGAGTTAACACAGCAGAGATGTGATCATTATTAGAGTTAATACAGCAGAGATGTGATCATTATTAGAGTTAATACAGCAGAGATGTGATCATTATTAGAGTTAACACAGCAGAGATGTGATCATTATAAGAGTTAACACAGCAGAGATGTGATCATTATAAGAGTTAACACAGCAGAGGTGTGATCATTATTAGAGTTAACACAGCAGAGATGTGATCATTATTAGAGTTAATACAGCAGAGGTGTGATCATTATTAGAGTTAACACAGCAGAGCTGTGATCATTATTAGAGTTATGATCATTATTAGAGTTAATACAGCAGAGGTGTGATCATTATTAGAGTTAATACAGCAGAGGTGTGATCATTATTAGAGTTAATACAGCAGAGATGTGATCATTATTAGAGTTAATACAGCAGAGCTGTGATCATTATTAGAGTTAATACAGCAGAGCTGTGATCATTATTAGAGTTAATACTGCAGAGCTGTGATCATTATTAGAGGTAACACAGCAGAGATGTCATCATTGTTAGAGTTAATACAGTGATCAGTATTAGAGCAGTGACAGTGATTTAACAACAAAATCATCCTGCTGTAGAGGACAGAATCAGGACAGAATCATAAAAACACTCAGCAGCAGGTGAGAATGGTTTATAAATAAACTAATAAAATAAATAAACTGAAACTGAAACATTTATTCTCAGCTCTGCCCCATAAATCAACTATTAGCTCACTATAAGGCTGAATAATTATGAATCCTCCTAGACTGTGTTATACTGCTACAGATCATCTCTGTCATAGAGGACAAACATTAATAACAGTTTATGAACACATTAATCTCCTGTAGTCTTCAGCTCAGCTTTATTAGTCCTCATATTTTTATGTGATTTCAAATGGTATGTCTTACCAAGTAAGAATATATATATATATTTATATAGATGCAGCGCTTAACAAATGTATTAGCCCACCCTAACCCTAACCACAGTCAGGTTTCTGCCACAGCTGCCCTAAATTAACAGCATCAATCATTTTTTGATGTTTCTGCAATGGTTAATACACCAATATGTAGAAGCTCTTTAACCCAAATGATATTTTTAATGCTAAAATAGAATTATTATTGTTATCCATGAATTTGACAATTTACTGATTTACAAAAAAAAACCCTGAAAAAATAGTAAAGCACATGAATATTTCTGATGAATATGTCAGATTATAGTTATTTACTGTCATTCCTGAAGAGAAAAATTAATTTTACTGGTTGAATGTTGTGCTTGATTCATTTCTGACTTCTCAGAGAAGCCCAGTGAGCCGGCTCACATTTGGGTGAATTCAGTTTGAAATTCCTCATTCCTGTTCAAAATGGTAAAACGTGGAGAGCTGACTGAAAATGAAAGAGTCCGCATTAAAGCACTTCATGATGCTGGATGGTCTCTGAGACAGAGATGACAGGTGGGCTGATACATTTGTTAAGAACTGTTTATATTACATATACATAAACATACTGTACATATATGGCTGTTTGGATTTTCCCTTGTAGGTCTGATAGAGGACTATCTTATCTCATCTTAGGTTCTTCCATTTATTTGAGTTCTGCTTCCCCCAGAGAAGTTTTTATCTAGACTCCAGCTGGTCTAGTTCTCTTTCATGGATCAGGATGGGGGTCTACCTGTCTCTGGTCTAGTTCTCTTTCATGGATCAGGATGGCGGTCTACCTGTCTCTGGTCTAGTTCTCTTTCATGGATCAGGATGGCGGTCTACCTGTCTCTGGTCTAGTTCTCTTTCATAGATCAGGATGGCGGTCTACCTGTCTCTGGTCTAGTTCTCTTTCATAGATCAGGAAGGCGGTCTACCTGTCTCTGGTCTAGTTCTCTTTCATAGATCAGGATGGCGGTCTACCTGTCTCTGGTCTAGTTCTCTTTCATAGATCAGGATGGCGGTCTACCTGTCTCTGGTCTAGTTCTCTTTCATGGATCAGGATGGCGGTCTACCTGTCTCTGGTCTAGTTCTCTTTCATAGATCAGGATGGCGGTCTACCTGTCTCTGGTCTAGTTCTCTTTCATTGATCAGGATGGCGGTCTACCTGTCTCTGGTCTAGTTCTCTTTCATAGATCAGGATGGCGGTCTACCTGTCTCTGGTCTAGTTCTCTTTCGTTGATCAGGATGGCGGTCTACCTGTCTCTGGTCTAGTTCTCTTTCATGGATCAGGATGGCGGTCTACCTGTCTCTGGTCTAGTTCTCTTTCATTGATCAGGATGGCGGTCTACCTGTCTCTGGTCTAGTTCTCTTTCATGGATCAGGATGGCGGTCTACCTGTCTCTGGTCTAGTTCTCTTTCATTGATCAGGATGGCGGTCTACCTGTCTCTGGTCTAGTTCTCTTTCGTTGATCAGGATGGCGGTCTACCTGTCTCTGGTCTAGTTCTCTTTCATGGATCAGGATGGCGGTCTACCTGTCTCTGGTCTAGTTCTCTTTCATTGATCAGGATGGCGGTCTACCTGTCTCTGGTCTAGTTCTCTTTCATGGATCAGGATGGCGGTCTACCTGTCTCTGGTCTAGTTCTCTTTCATTGATCAGGATGGCGGTCTACCTGTCTCTGGTCTAGTTCTCTTTCATGGATCAGGATGGCGGTCTACCTGTCTCTGGTCTAGTTCTCTTTCATGGATCAGGATGGCGGTCTACCTGTCTCTGGTCTAGTTCTCTTTCATTGATCAGGATGGCGGTCTACCTGTCTCTGGTCTAGTTCTCTTTCATAGATCAGGAAGGCGGTCTACCTGTCTCTGGTCTAGTTCTCTTTCATAGATCAGGAAGGCGGTCTACCTGTCTCTGGTCTAGTTCTCTTTCATAGATCAGGAAGGCGGTCTACCTGTCTCTGGTCTAGTTCTCTTTCGTTGATCAGGATGGCGGTCTACCTGTCTCTGGTCTAGTTCTCTTTCATAGATCAGGAAGGCGGTCTACCTGTCTCTGGTCAGACCAGGACTCAGGGTCATCAGTCAAATCAGAGATTACTGATTCAGATCTTTGGCATGTTCCTGCTAAGAAAACTCAGTTGTGTGAGGTTAAAGTTCAAACATCAGGATGGATTAATGATTATAGAAGCTCCAAACACAGATTTTATTGATTTATTGGTTTATTGATAACCTTCACTTCGTTTCCTGTTTATCAGACGGCCGGCTCTCTGAGGACACAGGAAGTTGACGGTGAGACGACCACGAACACTCCACGTTCTGTTTCCAGCTCGAGTCCTGAGTGTTGTACACCTCCTGTCAATCACAGACACATAATCAATCAGTATGATTGAAAATTCAGTAATCAGTAATCAATATGTGAATTAATGTGATCAATTATCAATCACTCTGATCAGTCCATCAATAATCAATATGATCAATAATCAATCACTCTGATCAGTCCATCAATAATCAATATGATCAATAATCAATCACTCTGATCAGTCCATTAATAATCAATATGATCAATAATCAATCACTCTGATCAGTCCATTAATAATCAATATGATCATTGATCAATCACTGTGATCAGTCCATCAATCATCAATAATCAGAGACATTGATCGCCACCTTCTTCCACACGGGGAGTTTTGCCTTCAGCTCAGTCATGGCGTGCTGCATCGCCTGCTGGCCGTCATGGCGATGAGGAGACGAGATCGCCATGACGATGCTGGCCTGGCCCACCTCAACCCACCTGGAGGAGTCACAGGGGGAGGAGTCAAAGGGGGAGGGGTCAAAGGTGGCAGATGAGGTCATCATTAGGAGCAGGTAGCCAACAGTTTAATGAAGAAGAATCACTACAATGTCATAAAATATCTCTTTATGTTGAACTGTTGCCATGGTGATGAACCCCTGTAA
This sequence comes from Cheilinus undulatus, assembly GCF_018320785.1. Taxonomy (NCBI): domain Eukaryota; kingdom Metazoa; phylum Chordata; class Actinopteri; order Labriformes; family Labridae; genus Cheilinus; species Cheilinus undulatus. The sequence continues at coordinate 792,085 of NC_054881.1, forward strand.
ACATGACCTGTGCTAGAGTGTCTCTCTAAACCAACACCTGACCCCATCAGGAGCTCCAGCTGTGTGATGTCATCATTAAAGAACCAATGACGTGTCTGGATGTAATAACGGCGTGCTGCTGCTCACCCGAGGCGGTGGTAGACGCAGACGTGTTTGACACTCGGCCACCTCGCTCTGACATCATCACACAGCTTCCTGAACTCTGATTGGGCCATGGGCTCGTACGCCTCGTACTCTAGACCAATCACCTTCCTGCCGTCCACCTGGTCCTCCCGGGTCGTACCTGCAGACCAACACGGAGATAAAGGTGAGGATTAAGAAAGACAAGACCACATCAGAGACCACATCAGAGACCACATCAGAGACCACACCAGAGACCACACCAGAGACCACATCAGAGACCACACCAGAGACCACATCAGAGACCACATCAAAGACCACATCAGAGACCACATCAAAGACCACATCAGAGACCACATCAGAGACCACACCAGAGACCACATCAAAGACCACATCAAAGACCACACCAGAGACCACATCAAAGACCATGTCAAAATCCACATCAGAGACCACATCAGAGACCACATCAGAGACCACATCAGAGACCACACCAGAGACCACATCAGAGACCACACCAGAGACCACATCAGAGACCACATCAAAGACCACATCAGAGACCACATCAAAGACCACATCAGAGACCACATCAGAGACCACACCAGAGACCACATCAGAGACCACATCAAAGACCACATCAGAGACCACATCAGAGACCACACCAGAGACCACACCAGAGACCACATCAGAGACCACACCAGAGACCACATCAGAGACCACATCAAAGACCACACCAGAGACCACATCAAAATCCACATCAGAGACCACATCAGAGACCACACCAGAGACCACATCAGAGACCACATCAGAGACCACATCAGAGACCACATCAAAGACCACATCAGAGACCACATCAGAGACCACATCAGAGACCACACCAGAGACCACATCAGAGACCACACCAGAGACCACATCAGAGACCACACCAGAGACCACATCAGAGACCACACCAGAGACCACATCAAAGACCTACCAAGAGACCACATCAAAGACCACGTCAAAATCCACACCAGAGACCACATCAAAATCCACACCAGAGACCACATCAAAATCCACACCAGAGACCACTTTAAAGACCACGTCAAAATCCACATCAGAGACCACATCAGAGACCACATCAGAGACCACATCAGAGACCACATCAAAGACCACATCAAAGACCACGCCAGAGACCACATCAAAGACCACATCAAAGACCACATCAGAGACCACACCAGAGACCACATCAGAGACCACATCAAAGACCACATCAAAGACCACACCAGAGACCACACCAGAGACCACATCAAAGACCATGTCAAAATCCACATCAGAGACCACATCAGAGACCACATCAGAGACCACATCAAAGACCAAACCAGAGACCACATCAGAGACCACATCGAAGACCACACCAGAGACCACATCAAAGACCACATCAAAGACCACACCAGAGACCACATCAAAGACCACATCAAAGACCACACCAGAGACCACATCAAAGACCACACCAGAGACCACACCAGAGACCACATCAGAGACCACACCAGAGACCACATCAGAGACCACATCAAAGACCACATCAGAGACCACATCAAAGACCACATCAGAGACCACATCAGAGACCACACCAGAGACCACATCAAAGACCACACCAGAGACCACATCAGAGACCACATCAAAGACCACATCAGAGACCACATCAGAGACCACATCAAAGACCAAACCAGAGACCACATCAGAGACCACATCAAAGACCACATCAGAGACCACATCAGAGACCACATCAGAGACCACATCAAAGACCACATCAAAGACCACACCAGAGACCACATCAAAATCCACATCAGAGACCACATCAGAGACCACATCAGAGACCACACCAGGGACCACATCAGAGACAACATCAGAGACCACATCAGAGACCACACCAGAGACCACATCAGAGACCACATCAGAGACCACATCAAAGACCACATCAGAGACCACATCAGAGACCACACCAGAGACCACACCAGAGACCACATCAGAGACCACATCAGAGACCACAGCAGAGACCACATCAGAGACCACATCAGAGACCACACCAGAGACCACACCAGAGACCACATCAGAGACCACATCAGAGACCACACCAGAGACCACATCAGAGACCACACCAGAGACCACATCAGAGACCACATCAGAGACCACACCAGAGACCACACCAGAGACCACATCAGAGACCACATCAGAGACCACACCAGAGACCACATCAGAGACCACTGAAGGTTTAAAACCCCCACTTTAACAAACCTATAAAGAGTGAGACCGCTCCACATGCTGGGCTGGTGACAGCATCCACCACTTCCTGTACAGACAGCCAATCACGGCTCAGCTTGAAGACATCCTTCTTGTCCTCTGATTGGTCCATCTGACAGGAAACAGAGACAGATGATTGGTCAGACTGTTGTCAGGTAAAGCTGGATTCACTGTCACTGACACTTTCGTATGTTCAGCCATGACCACCGGTCAGTGAACGCCTCACGCCCTCCTCACTTCCTGTTTGTCCTCCTCACTTCCTGTTTGTCCTCCTCACTTCCTGTTTGTCCTCCTCACTTCCTGTTTGTCCTCCTCTCACCGTCTCTTATCCCCCGCTGAGCGGTGGTACCACGGCGACCTCGTCTCCGTCCCCCAGAGTCAACACCTGGTCGTCGATGGAAACGTACTGCTGACGAACCGCCAGGACCACCTGATCCTGGAGGACGGCGAGTCTGGAGACACGGAGAGAGCAGAGCTAAGATCCTGCCCCCCATCACCAAACCAGTCCGGTCCACATGTAGACCGGTTTACCTTCACCTTTATAATAGGTCAGAACCAGGTCTGGTCCACATGTAGACCGGTTTACCTTCACCTTTATAATAGGTCAGGACCAGGTCTGGTCCACATGTAGACCGGTTTACCTTCACCTTTATAATAGGTCAGAACCAGGTCTGGTCCACATGTAGACCGGTTTACCTTCACCTTTATAATGGGTCAGGACCAGGTCTGGTCCACGTGTAGACCGGTCTACATCTACCTAAATAACAGGTCAGGACCAGGTCTGGTCCACATGTAGACCGGTTTACCTTCACCTTTATAATAGGTCAGGACCAGGTCTGGTCCACATGTAGACCGGTTTACCTTCACCTTTATAATAGGTCAGAACCAGGTCTGGTCCACATGTAGACCGGTTTACATCTACCTTTATAACAAGTCAGAACCCGGTCTGGTCCACATGTAGACCGGTTTACCTTCACCTTTATAACAGGTCAGAACCCGGTCTGGTCCACATGTAGACCGGTTTACCTTCACCTTTATAACAGGTCAGGACCAGGTCTGGCTCTAAACCACAAATGCTGTGGGGGGGGGGGGGACATTCTCTTCAAAGGCAAGGATGGGATGTTTATAAACTTTAAATGATTACATCATCTTTAAAGGCAGGGATGAAATTCAGTGAATCTGGTGATGTTAGGTTTTTCCCTTCATTTGTTACTCTCTAGACCATAGTAGCCATCTTTAGTAAATGTAGACAGTCTAAAGGTTCCTTAAACGTGGTCCAGGTTCTCACAGGTGTTCTGGTCTACCTGCTGAAATGATGTCAGTGTTCCTGTCTAACTTAGACCGTGCTCTCTCTCTAAAACCAGACTAATCTGTGATTTTTAAACCAGAACTCTCGTTACCTCGGGTATCGTTGTACCAACAGTCCCCAAAGGTCCCGGCTGCTGATTGGTGTTGTCACGGTAACAGCCTTCTCCTCTTTGACCCCGGTCAGCTCGCCACTCTTAGCGAAGTACAGTACATTCACCTGAGGGACAGGTGTGGACAGGGTTTTAGTTTTAGACATGGACTAAAGGATGCTGTGAAGCTCTTTCTGGTCTGACCTCAACATACACCACTGGTCTCCCTTTATGAACTGGATCTAACTGGTTTAAACTGGGTCTAACTGTTTTTCTTTATTTTCTTGTTAATCTGTTTTTATTCTTTCAGAGTTCTGCGTTTGGCTTTTATAATCCAGGTTTATCAGGGTTATTTCAGGGTTACATTATACTGAAATATGAACAGAGTTTGGCTTTTATAATCCAGGTTTATCAGGGTTATTTCAGGGTTACATTATACTGAAATATAAACAGAGTTTGGCTTTTATAATCCAGGTTTATCAGGGTTGTTTCAGGGTTACATTATACTGAAATATAAACAGAGTTTGGCTTTTATAATCCAGGTTTATCAGGGTTGTTTCAGGGTTACATTATACTGAAATATGAACAGAGTTTGGCTTTTATAATCCAGGTTTATCAGGGTTATTTCAGGGTTATTATACAGACTTACCTGTGCAGTCATGAAGACGTTCACAGGCTTTCATCAGGAGAAAACTTTACTGTAGATTCTTCATGAACTGTTTACATGCGGACTGAACTTCCTGTTTCGGCGCTTCTTCTTCTTCTACGGTATTATCCAGCAGCTCTGATCCCCGGTTACTCACCACTGCCCCCCTGTGGAGTCAGAGCGGCTTTCATACAGACAGGATATCTTTATTAGTTTTCATGAAAACGTTCATTTGCTTCCTGTGTTTTAAATCAGAGTTAAATTCATAGATGTTCTAGATTATTGTCATACAACCTGAAACATTTCAGACTTTGTTTTTTTTAAAGGAGAAATAATCCATAAAATAGGACCTGACCCCCCCACAGATCCTCAATGGGGGGTCATGTCAGACCAGTTGGCTGGCCCATCAAACCCAGTAACATCAGGGTCAGTAAACCAGTTTCTGGTAGTTCTGGTTTCACTGTGGGATGGTGGAAAGGAGATCAGGAACTCCATACAGCTTCATGAAGGATTCTAAAACCTCCTGGTAGATGGACTTCAAGACCTAAAGGATTGTGGACGTCTCTGAGTCTCCTCCAGACTTTGGTACCTGGATGGATGGATGGATGGATGGATGGATGGATGGATGCATGGATGGATGGATGGATGGATGCATGGATGCATGGATGGATGGATGCATGCATGGATGGATGCATGGATGGATGCATGGATGGATGGATGGATGGATGCATGGATGCATGGATGGATGGATGCATGGATGGATGGATGCATGGATGGATGGATGCATGGATGCATGGATGGATGGATGCATGGATGGATGGATGGATAGATGCATGCATGGATGGATGGATGGATGGATGGATGGATGCATGGATGGATGGATGGATGGATGCATGGATGGATGGATGGATAGATGCATGGATGGATGCATGGATGGATGGATGCATGGATGGATGGATGGATGCATGGATGCATGGATGGATGGATGCATGCATGGATGGATGCATGGATGGATGCTTGGGTGGATGGATGCATGGATGCATGGATGGATGGATGCATGGAAGGATGCATGGATGGATGGATGGGTGGATGCATGGATGGATGGATGGATGGATGGATGGATAGATGGATGGATGCATGGATAGATGGATGCATTGATGGATGGATGGATGGATGGATGGATGCTTGGATGGATGGATGCATGGATGCATGGATGGATGGATGGATGCATGGATGGATGGATGGATGGATGGATGGATGGATGGATGCATGGATGGATGGATGGATGCATGGATGGATGGATGGATGCTTGGATGGATGGATGCATGGATGGATGGATGGATGCTTGGATGGATGCTTGGATGGATGGATGCATGGATGGATGGATGGATGCATGGATGGATGGATGGATGCTTGGATGGATGGATGCATGGATGGATGGATGGATGCTTGGATGGATGCTTGGATGGATGGATGCATGGATGGATGGATGGATGGATGCATGGATGGATGGATGGATGCATTGATGGATGGATGGATGGATGGATGGATGCTTGGATGGATGGATGCATGGATGCATGGATGGATGGATGGATGGATGCATGGATGGATGGATGGATGGATGGATGGATGGATGGATGGATGCATGGATGGATGGATGGATGCTTGGATGCATGGATGCATGGATGGATGGATGGATGGATGGATGCATGGATGGATGGATGGATGGATGGATAGATGGATGGATGCATGGATGGATGGATGCATGGATGGATGGATGGATGGATGGATGGATGCTTGGATGCATGGATGCATGGATGGATGGATGGATGGATGCATGGATGGATGGATGGATGCATGGATGCTTGGATGGATGGATGGATGGATGCATGGATGGATGGATGGATGCATGGATGCTTGGATGCATGGATGCATGGATGGATGCATGGATGCATGGATGCATGGATGCTTGGATGCATGGATGGATGCATGGATGCATGGATGCTTGGATGGATGGATGCATGGATGGATGGATGCATGGATGGATGGATGGATGCTTGGATGGATGGATGGATGGATGCATGGATGGATGCATGGATGCTTGGATGGATGGATGCATGGATGCTTGGATGCATGGATGCATGGATGCATGGATGCATGGATGGATGGATGGATGGATGGATGCATGGATGGATGGATGGATGGATGGACACATAGATACTGGTTGTTGATTTCTTATTTCTATTTTTATTCTGGTTAATAAAACAACATTAATATTTTCAGTTACATCATCAGCATAAAGAGAAGCATGTAGAGTAGACAGTAAACCTAACATCAAAAGTCTCAGATTTCCTCTCAGCTCCTGTCATCTTCATTGACTTTATTGTTGATTATAATAGCGTGTAGTTGTACTGTATTGTTGATTATAATAGTGTGTAGTTGTACTGTATTGTTGATTATAATAGTGTGTAGTTGTACTGTATTGTTGATTATAATAGTGTGTAGTTGTACTGTATTGTTGATTATAATAGTGTGTAGTTGTACTGTATTGTTGATTATAATAGCGTGTAGTTGTACTGTATTGTTGATTATAATAGCGTGTAGTTGTACTGTATTGTTGATTATAATAGTGTGTAGTTGTACTGTATTGTTGATTATAATAGCGTGTAGTTGTACTGTATTGTTGATTATAATAGTGTGTAGTTGTACTGTATTGTTGATTATAATAGTGTGTAGTTGTACTGTATTGTTGATTATAATAGTGTGTAGTTGTACTGTATTGTTGATTATAATAGCGTGTAGTTGTACTGTATTGTTGATTATAATAGTGTGTAGTTGTACTGTATTGTTGATTATAATAGCGTGTAGTTGTACTGTATTGTTGATTATAATAGTGTGTAGTTGTACTGTATTGTTGATTATAATAGTGTGTAGTTGTACTGTATTGTTGATTATAATAGCGTGTAGTTGTACTGTATTGTTGATTATAATAGCGTGTAGTTGTACTGTATTGTTGATTATAATAGTGTGTAGTTGTACTGTATTGTTGATTATAATAGTGTGTAGTTGTACTGTATTGTTGATTATAATAGCATGTAGTTGTATTGTAGTTGTAGAAAGCCCAGGGATATACCATAATCATCTATGAGTCCCTGGTTGATCAGCTGGTTTTGTATTCTTGATTTTATCGTTCTAAGTCTCAGACTTGAGTCTTCAACCCCCAATTAGAGAAAGAAGATCTGACGATGAATTCATCCAGAGAGTCTCCTGATGGTGAAAAGTCTCAGAATAATTCTCCTTAGGTCAGACATCCCTACGGTCAGAATATCCTCACTCTCTAACTGAAACCAGCTCTTATACAGAGCAGGCTGTCTCTGTAGAAATATAGATGTAGATATTTCTATTTATGCCAAAGCTGTTAAGGATGAAAGCGTTAAATCAGTGAGTGAATGTATGAATGAGTGAAAATCAGTGTATGACATTCAAACTTAGTTCATTCGATTAGCCGTCTGATTTCTTATTTTCTCCATTTCTTCTAGGACTTTATTCAGAGGTTCAACAATCTGTCTGAACTCCTTCACCAGCGCTACTACTCGATCTGCAGCTCCTCTCTCTAGGACTCTTCCTCTGTTTTTCTTACCAGTAACAGCAGTGACTATTGCCATTGCTACGATGGCTCCCACTGCTCCTGCTAGTCCTGACAGTGCCCCTGCAGTGATCTCTGCTCCTACTACCAGTGCTAGCACTGCTCCTGCTGTCGTTGACGCTGCTAGTGCTGCTGCTGCTCCTTTTATTGCTAGTTTGTCCTCTTGTGCTGCTGTTTCTCCTGCTGTAGCGATCCCTGCTGCTGATGCTACTACTGCTAATATCACTCCTATTGTTTGAGCTACTACTGTTCCTGCTGCTGCTCCTGCCAGTAACACTGCTGCTAATGCTGCCAGGACCATTCCTGCTGGCATTTGTTTTTCTGCTACTGTCAGCAGTCCTGCTCCTAACCCCAGTACTGCTCCCAGTATCAGGACCAATAATGCTCCTGCTGCTCCTCCTGTCAGTCCTGCTACTGCTGCTATGGTCAGCAGGATTATACCCCAGAGAGCAAAATACTTCACTCCCTGGATTAGATACCCCACCTGTAGCTCATCCCTCACTGCAGCTAAGAATGTCTCTAACTCTTTAACAATCTCCCTCATCCTCGGTTCTCCAGCATTGTGTAAAGCTATGAATACGCATAACTTTATTTTGAGTTTTTCCATGGAAGCGTAAAGATGAGGGGGGAGGTCCAGACCCCCCCTCGCTTCACTGGCTGGTAATAACGACATTTCTGGAAGTTTTCTCCTGATGATCTGGTGACTGGTTAAACTCTTGAGTTTTTACTGGATCAGACACAGACAGGGATGTTCTTGGTGAGCCTCTCTCTGTGGAGACACAAAAGCATGATGATGTCAGGGTTTTAATACCAGTAAGGAGGGTCAGACAAGGAGTCCAGTTATCCGGGATTAATGGATGACGTGGAGGCCTGGACTGTCCAATGGTTGCCTCAGCAAAGTCAGGAAATAACCCGCTTTTATCATGGTCCTGGACGAAGAAAAAAATTATTAACACCGCGATTCATCATTACATAAGGTCATGATCAAAATAAAAAGTAAAACTGAAGTAAGAATCAATTTCATGTGTACAGTCGTCATTAGTAGAGATGTGTCTGTAGTCGTCATTAGTAGAGATGTGTCTGTAGTCATCATTAGTAGAGATGTGTCTATAGCCGTCATTAGTAGAGATGTGTCTGTAGTCGTCATTAGTAGAGATGTGTCTATAGTCGTCATTAGTAGAGATGTGTCTGTAGTCGTCATTAGTAGAGATGTGTCTATAGTCATCATTAGTAGAGATGTGTCTATAGTCGTCATTAGTAGAGATGTGTCTGTAGTCATCATTAGTAGAGATGTGTCTATAGTCATCATTAGTAGAGATGTGTCTATAGTCATCATTAGTAGAGATGTGTCTATAGTCGTCATTAGTAGAGATGTGTCTGTAGTCGTCATTAGTAGAGATGTGTCTATAGTCATCATTAGTAGAGATGTGTCTGTAGTTGTCATTAGTAGAGATGTGTCTGTAGTTGTCATTAGTAGAGATGTGTATGTAGTCATCATTGGTAGAGATGTGTCTGTAGTCGTCATTAGTAGAGATGTGTCTGTAGTTGTCATTAGTAGAGATGTGTCTGTAGTCATCATTAGTAGGGATGTGTCTGGAGTTGTCATTAGTAGAGATGTGTCTGTAGTCATCATTAGTAGAGATGTGTCTATAGTCATCATTAGTAGCGATGTGTCTATAGTCATCATTAGTAGAGATGTGTATGTAGTCGTCATTAGTAGAGATGTGTCTATAGTCATCATTAGTAGAGATGTGTCTGTAGTCGTCATTAGTAGAGATGTGTCTGTAGTCATCATTAGTAGAGATGTGTCTATAGTCATCATTAGTAGAGATGTGTCTGTAGTCATCATTAGTAGAGATGTGTCTATAATCGTCATTAGTAGAGATGTGTCTGTAGTTGTCATTAGTAGAGATGTGTCTGTAGTCATCATTAGTAGGGATGTCTGTAGTCGTCATTAGTAGAGATGTGTCTGTAGTCATCATTAGTAGAGATGTGTCTGTAGTCGTCATTAGTAGAGATGTGTCTATAGTCGTCATAAGTAAAGATGTGTCTGTAGTCGTCATTAGCAGAGATGTGTCTGTAGTCATTGGTAGAGATGTGTCTGTAGTCATCATTAGTAGGGATGTGTCTGGAGTTGTCATTAGTAGAGATGTGTCTGTAGTCATCATTAGTAGAGATGTGTCTATAGTCATCATTAGTAGCGATGTGTCTATAGTCGTCATTAGTAGAGATGTGTCTGTAGTCATCATTAGTAGAGATGTGTCTATAGTCATCATTAGTAGAGATGTGTCTGTAGTCGTCATTAGTAGAGATGTGTCTATAGTCATCATTAGTAGAGATGTGTCTGTAGTCGTCATTAGTAGAGATGTGTCTGTAGTCATCATTAGTAGAGATGTGTCTAAAGTCATCATTAGTAGAGATGTGTCTGTAGTCATCATTAGTAGAGATGTGTCTATAATCGTCATTAGTAGAGATGTGTCTGTAGTTGTCATTAGTAGAGATGTGTCTGTAGTCATCATTAGTAGGGATGTCTGTAGTCGTCATTAGTAGAGATGTGTCTGTAGTCATCATTAGTAGAGATGTGTCTGTAGTCGTCATTAGTAGAGATGTGTCTATAGTCGTCATTAGTAGAGATGTGTCTGTAGTCGTCATTAGCAGAGATGTGTCTGTAGTCATTGGTAGAGATGTGTCTATGGTCGTCATTAGTAGAGATGTGTCTATAGTCGTCATTAGTAGAAATGTGTCTGTAGTCGTCATTAGTAGAGATGTGTCTATAGTCGTCATTAGTAGAGATGTGTCTGTAGTCGTCATTAGTAGAGATGTGTCTATAGTCGTCATTAGTAGAGATGTGTCTGTAGTCGTCATTAGTAGAGATGTGTCTATAGTCGTCATTAGTAGAGATGTGTCTATAGTCATCATTAGTAGAGATGTGTCTGTAGTCGTCATTAGTAGAAATGTGTCTGTAGTCGTCATTAGTAGAGATGTGTCTATAGTCGTCATTAGTAGAGATGTGTCCATAGTCGTCATTAGTAGAGATGTGTCTGTAGTCATCATTAGTAGAGATGTGTCTGTAGTCGTCATTAGTAGAGATGTGTCTATAGTCATCATTAGTAGGGATGTGTCTGTAGTCGTCATTAGTAGAGATGTGTCTATAGTCGTCATTAGTAGAGATGTGTCTGTAGTCATCATTAGTAGAGATGTGTCTGTAGTCGTCATTAGTAGAGATGTGTCTGTAGTCGTCATTAGTAGAGATGTGTCTATAGTCATCATTAGTAGAGATGTGTTTGTAGTCATCATTAGTAGAGATGTGTCTATAGTCATCATTAGTAGAGATGTGTCTGTAGTTGTCATTAGTAGAGATGTGTCTGTAGTCATCATTAGTAGGGATGTCTCCTGATCAGTCGATGCACCTCTACTAATTGTATAATGACACATCCCTGCTTATATTTTTTAGTGATTGTTTCTCACCAGAGGAGTCTGAGAGTCTCCAGCTTCTTACAGGAGGTGCTCTGTGTTCAATGTCCAAGCTCCGCCCTCCCTGTAGTTCTCAGGTGTACAGGCTCCGCCCTCTCTGATAGTCTCAGGTGTCCAGGCTCCGCCCTCTCTGATAGTCTCAGGGGTCCAGGCTCTGCCCTCTCTGACAGTCTCAGGTGTCCAGGCTCCGCCCTCTCTGCTAGTCTCAGGTGTCCAGGCTCCGCCCTCTCTGCTAGTCTCAGGTGTGTGAGCTTATAATGTGTAGAAGGACAGGTTTGGTCAGAGATGTGCGGGGGCAGATATCAAACCAGCTGTTTATTTTTAAGTTTTTGTCATCAGGGTTTCTTCTAGACTTTAATCCTGACGTGGTTCTGGTACCAGCACTCAATGATGAGACCATCTAAGGAAACATTTCAAAATAAAAGCCCTCTGAAAAGTGAGGAGTAGTGGAGAGTGCAGGCTGTCTGAGTCAGGGCTGAGGTTCTAAACTTTTGTCCTCAGACTCTGGGACCGTTCCTGTGTGGGCTTGTTTTGGTCTGCAGTACCCTGATCTCTGGTTTCTCAGAGTCCGCCGGAGCAGGAAAGCTTCAGACCAGATCAGTCCTGTATAACCACAGAGCTTTACTCAGGAGTGAATCAGTCAGGACCAGGACTAAACATGTGTGATATACTCTCATGTTTTTATCAAACAGTCTCTACATCACTCTACATGATATCAGAGCTCATGTTGGCCAGACCAAACAGAGACAGCAGACAGGTTTTCAGTCTTCTGCTGCTCCTCAGCAGTCAGCTGGTAAACTCACTGCTCTATAATCCTGACTGCAGTATCAGGATGTCTGTGTACTGTGGGGTCTTAGTCATCCAGGTCACGGCTATCCAACTCTGATCAAAGGGCAGCTGTTGTTAGTCCAGTTAACCTTCAATCAGTGTTGGACGTCAGTGTTAACAGTTAAAGTGTCAGAGATTATTCTGGATCACGCTGCAGGTGGAACTGTTGAGAACGGTTGGATTTAAGGGAAAAACAATTTTAAGCTTTTCTCTTTTTCAGTCAGAAAAAAATCATTCATAACAATGTCGAGCCTGTAATCTGACTGTGGATGAACTGCCCAGCCCTAGTCAGGAAAACAGGAGTCTTCCTCCTTCTTAATCAGCTGATCGATCAGCTGATCGATCCCAACAACCATCAAAACTCAGGAGTAAACTTACCGATCACCTCCTCTTCAGATTTATGGAGAATAAAATCCTAAAACTCAGAGTAAACAGACCAAAGAGGCTCCAACAACACATCAGTGTGCAAAGTTACTTTCACTCTGGTCAAACAGGTTTTTTTTTTTTTTTTACTGAGTCTTTATTGGCAGAGAACAGACAAACAATAACAACATAACACCTCACCCCATTCATTTGAATGGGAGCAGCAGGGAGGGCTTCTTTGGGGTTGACCAACTTTGAGGGCTTGTCATTCAGAAACCGTTTGAGAAACAACAAATTCCTTCAGAACTTTTGATCAGCGTGGCCTAGTGTGTCTTCTCTGCCCGTTTCAAGCTGGTACCATTTACAGCCTTGGCGTTTTTACGTTTTGTTTGGAGCCCTTTTTTCCTGGAAAATTTTATTTTGAAAGGCAAATTGCCAGCTTCCTGTTTGAGATAGGTTAGGGGTGTCAGCGCATGATTTGTGGGTCTCGATGAGACGAACGTTTCAACGTTGGTTTGAACTCTCTAAGACATTCCTACTGGCCGTGAGGGCTGTTTTAGTGTGCCTAGGTGGCGCTAGAGAGCACATTTTGGCATGTTTGGAGTTAATTTTTTTCATTTTATCAAAATTTTCACCGAATCTGAGGTGTGTGCCAATTTTGGTGAGTTTTTGAGCATGTTTAGGGGGTCAAATTAAGGTTCAAAGAGACGAGGGAATAATAATAATAAGAAGAAAGAAACGGAGCAGATACAGTAGAGTCCTCGGACCCCTTCTAGCTCCTGCTAGAAGGGAGGCAAGAACCCTAATAATAAAAATAACTAGAGAATTTCCACAAGCGGAAATCGTGAGAGGGGCTCGGGGGGGCGTGCCGGTTTCAATGACAATAGCTGACTTCTCATTACAAGGTCATGTCCAAGTCCAAGCTGAAGCAGCATGTAGCTGGACAACGACACAGTGAAACGGTTGAGAAACACTGTACATGACAGGAGACTTCATTCATGTGTTTTAGTCATGTGGCCTGATTAGCTGATGCTGATCACCTGGCACCTGAGCCTCAGCTGTTTTCTAGACATACCTGGTGGTGTTGGCCCTCCCTGTGAGCTGAGGTAACATTATGACTACAAATAGACGTGGCTGTGATACAAAGAAACTATGAAATCAGTCTAAACAGTCTGTCTCTCTTACTCATGTGGCCCAGTCATAGTTTAATAGCCGTTTCTGGAGCATGAGGCTGAGTTTTGTGCAGATTCACACATGCATGTAACTTTTGCTAATAGATGCTCTGACAGAGTCCTTTAATTGAATTTTCTACAGACATGCAGTTCCTGTCCAGGTGTTGATGAGAGCAGGTGCAGAACAGATGAACTTTGTTATTTCCAGCTCCATTTGAACACATTAAAAACTTTTATTGAGAAAGGATTGTGTGTTGTTATTTTGATTGATGTCACCAAAGACACCACACTTATACACACATACACACACACATGCACGCTTAGCACGCCAACACACACACAAATGCACAGTCTCTCCCATCACCTTCATATGGGATATATGTGTGTCTGTCTCTGGACTGGGCTCGACGCTAACGTGCTCCTGGGTGGAAAAAGTTAGGAGCACATAAAGAAATTTAGGGGCACCATGAAAATTGATCAAATGTGTTTTCAGGAATAAACGTGATGCAAACAGACATTTAAAAGCAAAATGATTGAATGAATTTGTATACAATATATACAGAAAGGTAAAATCATCAAGTTTTGATAAAGTATTGAAATTTTATTTGTCTTTATTGTTATTAATTTTGAAGCTATCTTACAGTAATGGTGGGTATGAGAGCTCCATCTATCCTTAAACATCCTCCAGCTCCTCTGATAATGATAATAATGAACACTTCTGTCCCCGTGGTTAAAATGGTCATGGAGGCCGACTCTAAGCAGACTCTGGTATGAGGCCCCCCAACACTACCCCTGCCCCCCTGGACATAATCACTGACATTATTTATATAAGATTACCTTAAAATAACTAGGAAAATATATTACTACAATAATAAAAAAGTCTTTGCTATAAAGCCTGAGATAGCTGCAAAGACAATTCTTGGTTGTAATTAAGTCCTTATCAAGGATAACGTACCAAAAACTACCACAGACCTGTGACACTGACCAAAACTAGCTTTATCTGAAAGAAAGTCACAAAAATGATTAATGCCTCTGATGATCACTCCATGTTGCAGTTAAAAAATATGTTTCCATCTGTTTTTTATTTAGAAACAATGGCCATCACTTGGGTACCTTATTGTCATCCTAACATTAATCCTACTTTATCACATGGCTGATAGTGAAAAAATAAAATCCTGAGCCTGGACTTTCCCCGGGTGGGGGCGTGTTCATAAGAAGGCCAATAGCGACAAAAGTCCTGCTCTGACTGCGATATAGTAAAAGTTACTGGTCACAACGTTATGGGGGCATGTTTGGCTTCTTCTAGCTGCTGTACCATGACATTTGATCAGCAACCATCCATTAAAGCTGTACGTTCACTTTTTAGCCCGTAGCGCTGGTGCTACAGAGGTCGACAGTCTTGTAGCACAGAACAAAAACCTGTAGCACAATATTTAAAATGTTTGTTACAGCTCTAAAACCAACATGTAACCAAAATACATGCTTAGTAAGTGAATGTAGTTAAAAACCAAAACGGCCTAAATAACAGCTCTCATTAATGTCTACCAAAGCAAACAGCCAATCACAGAGAAGAGAGAACAAGAGCGACCTGCAGGAAGCTGACTGCCTTTACAGACGTGCTGGTGCTTAAAGATGATTACAGCAGTATGATTTAGAAATCAGACAGAGGAGCAGAGGAGCTCAGTTTGTGCTGCTTTCTGCTGCAGGAGTCCTTTTGTTTGTTTTCAT